>NC_056525.1:129194305-129204110 GCF_019175285.1 Sceloporus undulatus | reverse complement strand
TCTTATCAAGCCCACTTGCAATGGATTTTAGTGTCAGGAACCAAGTAATTCTCCAAACAGTTTTGATCTTCTACTCCAACACAGCCAGTGGTGAAAACTGCTGGGAATACCAGTCTGACATCATTGGGAAGGCATGATTCCCAACTCTGATGTATTTAATTAATAATAAAGGTCATATCATCATGGGCAGGTTTACTTTATCCATTTTATTGTTTGTATGTACAGCGCTGTGTAAATCTACAGCGCTATATAAATAACGCATAATAATAATAATAATAATAATAATAATAATAATAATAATAATAATACCATAAATTGGATCAACTTCTTCTCTCCATTCTTTACCATGCTTTATAGTCTTCTGCATTATAGTAATGGCAGTAAGCCATGCTTGAGAAAATGAAGAGGGGGGGACTTGGTATGGGAAGTCTCTCTATTAAGATAGAATAAAAAGTAAATGTATTCCTCTCTGACTGTAGGAGGCAGTCTACATCTCCATCACTAAACTGAAGAGCCAGCATTGTCAAAGACTATTCTGTGATCATGTGGCCATCATGACTGCACAGAACGCTGTTTACCTTCCCACCGAAGTGGTACCTTTTTATCTACATTTGCATGCTTTCAACTGCTAGGTTGACAGAAGCTGGGACTAGTGATGGGAGCTCACCCCATCACGCAGTGCTTTGGCCTCAAACAGCCAACCTGCTGATCTTGCAATCAACAGAGTCAGTGTCTGAATCGCGTGAACCATTGATAGAACGGAGGGGAGCAATTCCTAAACTATCAACACGAACACCTGTATGTGTATTTTTTCAGTCAGACAGCTTCTACTGCTACTGTATAGAAAACATTATTTTAAATTTTTGTGCTAGGAGAAATATGAGATGTAAAATAAATAAATATTAAAATGTGGAAATGTTCTGAGGGTTTTCTTCATAATTTTCAGCAAGAGAAAAAATTGAAAGAATAGTAGGAAAAATGGGACAACAAGCAGAATATTACTTTGCCTGGAATTTTGTAACTGCAGAACATTTAAACATCACTGACTGTGCTATAGCAAATGATACTGCATATGGGGATTTGAAGTAGTTGAACATAAGTTAATGATAACCTACAGAAGTGGCATTTCAGGAAGATGTTAACACTGCCCCTGTACAATCTACAAACAGGACATATTAGAAATGGCAATTCCCAAAAACCAGTTGCAGAACATTTCAACCTTCCTGGGCTATACAGTAAGGGATTAACATGTCACAGTCATTGAAGAAGGTATCAGAGTTGTGCCTCACAGCTCCCTCTATTTTGTGCTAGTTAGGCCTGCTAAGCCATGCTGTAGCCATGTTGGGAGCATGAGGAGGTGACCAGTTGCAAGAAACTATTGTGCATCAACCAAGGTCATATAGCTCCCTTGCATTCCATGGGAAAGGAATGTGGAAAGAGAGGAGGGAGATACATCCCAAGAGCTTGTTAACTCAGATCTGTGCTGATATTTGCAAAAATATTATTTCTAGTTTTATCGATGAAGTGTGTTCGTTGAGTTAGACAGAGACAGAACATTACACAAGGAAATGACAGAACAACTAGAAAGGGAAACTACTGATTTAATTATATCACACAAAATTCCAATACAGGACTTCATGGCATGTAACATATGTATATTAATATAAGAATCCTCTCTACTCACATATAACAAAAGAATCTTCTCAGAGAGCTTTCTGAATTTTTTAATCAGATTTACTGCTTTCACAGTGGAACTAAAAACTAAAGACGTTTTTCACAGTACTACTAGACAAGTTCCTTAAGGCTAACTCACTAATAGCCATGGCTAATTATATTTTCCATTATTGCAAAATTCTGAACTATCATGTTTGAAAGACCTAGCTCTTTGAAAATTAGGGCAAGGACCTGATTTCCATATTTTGGATCCTATTACATTCTGTTTCACTCTCACAATTGTATAATATGCTCGTACCTGAGGCCTTAGTATCACGCAGTTCTGCATCTGAGGTGCAAAAGCTCATGCAAAATAAAAACCAGTTAGTCTTAATAGTGCTGCCAATTCTTGTTTCTCCTCCTTTTCTATTTTTATGCTGCAAAAGTCTACACATTTGACAAATTAAGAGAAACTAAACTCTTAAGCATTAGTGTCATAAACACTTACTGTAGAAAGACCAAATACATGGATTTTCTGTTCTTTGCTATATGCTCTATTTTTCCTCCTCCAAGACATTTGCAGTAACCCCAGCTTTTCCATTTAGATTTACTTTTTCAATATGTGATCTGCAAGACAAAAAAAGCAGCTGCTTAATTACTTACTTTAAAGAAAAACTATAAGATTTTTAAAAAAAACTGTGAGAAGCAAAAAATATCAATTTGGACATTAGCATCCATATGATCTACAAAAACTGTTTTATTTATATTATGTTTCTATCCTGCCTTTTGTTTTAAAAAAATCACTAAAGACAAATTAAGCAATAGAACAATAAAAATTATCACTAAAATAGATGGAGCAATAGACTTCCAACCTAATCAAATAAATCTATTCTTGCTCTCCACACTTTGTATGGTTTTCACAAAGGTCATGAACAAGCCACTTCACCTTCTCTGAATGAATCATAGGTGGCTTACAAACTGCCTGTTTGGGGCGGGCTGCACCCGCCCCTTTCCCCGGTGTATCGGGGCCTCAGTGTCCGAGCAGCAGCCGCTGAGGCCCCGATTCGCCGCTTTTCGGGCTGCGGGAAGCGGCAAAAGGCCCCTTCCCACACTCCTGAAAAGGGGTGTCCCTGGGGCTTCAAGCCCCAAGGACACTGCAGCGGCGGGGAGGGGAGAAAGGGGCCACTTGGTCCACTGGCGCAGCGGTGTGAAGGCTGCGTCCAGCCGAACCAAACCAGAAGGAGCTCTGAAACGGAGCTCTTCCTGCCTCGCGCTAGGGCGCACTAAGCACCCTGACGCGGAGCGAAGACATCACGTCCGCGCCGCCTTGTATAGAGGTGGCGCCGCCGTGACGTCCTCATGGCGGCGGCCATTGGAACGGCCGCCGCCATTTTGTGCATGCAGAGCGCGCACTAGGTTAGGGGGGTGCGACGTACCGCCCTTTCTAACCTAGTACGCACTTCGTGCGTACTTTCTAGCCCATCTGTAACGGGCCATAGTTGGAAGGAGAAATGTCACCTCATCATCACAGTTTGAATTGAATTGAAATATGAATTGTTGATTTCTCAGCCCCTTTAACTGTTTTATGTATGAGCCGAGAAATCTGTGAGGTATCATTGTTTTTAAGTTTCATTGTTTTATTGCATCAGAGCAAAATAAACAGCAGAGATGTACATTTTCACATTGGAAAAGTCTAGCAAGTGACATAGGAAAGTGTTTGCCAATGAGGTGTCGAAATTGGGTGTTGTTGTTTTGCAATGACTAGATTAAATTTGTCAAAGCTAAAACAAAAATGTCACGCAAAGGAGATAAGCATGAATAGCTTAGTGGGTCATAAAGAAAGAAAGAATGAAGAGCTAGTCAGTTTTGACTGCAAATCCTATATCTGGAAGGCAAATTATGGGAGCTGTTATCCAAAATTTTGGATTTCCAGTTCTAATTCTCATTCTCTGCCCTGCTCCTTTCAGTGTGCTCTATAACTTCACTGACTCAATGGGTTGTTGAATCCAGCTACTATTGGACTGCAGTTCCAGCAGCCTCTAGCTGGTATGGCCAATGTGAGAAATGCTGGGGCTGCAGTACAACATCTGGATCTTGGAAGCTATGCAGGGTCACTTAGTCCTGGTGAGTATTTGGATGGGAGACACCAGGGAATACCAGGTGCTGTGCTTATTGAGTCCTGATATTGGGACTCAAGAGTGGCTTAAATTTTAAACCAGAACAGTTTTAAGACTTACAAAGGCATCAGTAAAATTACCTAAAGATATTTTAAAAGTAATTAAGCTATCAAATTAAAAACTATTTAAAATTCTTAAATAATATTTTTAAAACGTATCAAAAGCCTAGTGCAATCAACTAACAAACGTCTGTTGGATCAGGAAAGTTTTCACCTGCAGGCAAGGGAGGAGGCAGGGGGCCCACAGCCTGGCAGCAGCACCACCACCCACCCAGGGACTGCCTCTCCCCCAGTTGCCAATTTCGGGGAATTCCCTGGTTTCTGGGTAATAAAAACCATTCTGGGTAATTTCCAGGTATTAAAAATTATGGGGAATTAAAACTTTCCCCTTGGGTATCCTTCTGTTTATGGGGAATTATACCTTCCCATTCTGTCCTGCCCCTTTAGGCCCCTGTCTGTGTTGGATCTTCCAAGGGGCTGATGGGAATTGTAGTCCCGTCCATCCGTTTGCCTCCAAAGAAGAACTTAAACTACATCCCCCAGGCAGGCAATACATGAGGCCAGGCCCAGACGTCGTCTCCAATGAAATCTATCACTGCTCACCTCCTTCCTAATTGGCCAAAATTGCTCTTCCATCAATACTGCCCTACTTCAATCTGCTCCCTCAGATACATTTGGAAATAATAATAATAATAATAATAATAATAATCATAATAATAATAATATAATAATAATAATATCCAGGGTAATCTTGTAGCCCCTTTGAGACTCCCTGCAAGAGTTGGCAGCATGAGCTTTCCTAAACTTAAGTTCACTTCCTCAGGTGCATATAATAATAATAATATAATAATATATAATATACTTAATATAATAATAATAATGCTCTTGTAGCAGCTTTGAAACTCACTGAAAGAAGTTGGCAGCATGGGCTTTCCTAGATTTAAGTGTACTTCCTTCAGATGCATGAGTTTTTATGGATTGTACCTTGAGCATTTTTAATAACTAAGGTCCAAAACACAATGCAGAAATAACACTTTGAGACGCTTTAACTGCCCCTGGCTCAGTGCTAGAGAATCCTGGAATTGTAGTTTGTTGTGGCACCAGAGCTCTTTATGGAAAAGGCTCAATGTCTCACAAAGCTACATTTCCAGGGTTCCCTAGCACTGAGCCAGGGCAGTTAAAGCGGTCTCTGAACTGCATGTGTCGTGGACCCCAACTCAGACTGCATCTTGACTCAGTTTCCTACCGTTTTAACTGCCATGGCCCATTGCTATGAAATCCTGGGAATTGTAGTTTGTAATTGTAATTGCTGACAGAGAAGTTAAATGTCACACAAAAGTAGAATTCCCAGGATTCCAAGCACTAAACCAGGGCAGTTAAAGGCTTTCAAACTGGATTATTTCTGCAGTGTGGTTGCAGCCTAACGTTTCTGTTTAGCACAGCTTCCTGAACCCTTTCATGCCAAAAGAAATATTTAAAGCATTAGAAGGACTGAAGATTCTTTGGTTGGTTTTTAATGGTAATTTGAGAATTGAAATAAATTAAAAATTCTTTTTATTCAAGTATGTTTACGTTTATTTGCAGAAGATCCGCATATATATTAACATTATAGGGACTTTCCAGGATTTTATTCCGGGTAACATTGGGGGATTCTGGGGATTTTGGTATAAAACATGCCGGGGGAATATCTTAGAGGCTTGTTGGCAACACCTCCCTCCTCCCTCCCCGGGCCTGAGGCTCATGGCTCGGGGGGCAAGTGCCCTGCTCTTGAGGGAAGCAAGCGAATAATTTTAGGTTCAACTTTCCCTAATTCGTAGGATGAAGGTCGGATATTTTGACATCCGAGGCGAAATATAAGCATTATCCAACTGCAATTGTCTGGTGCCCTAATTCCATGATCCAATGAATATTCGACCCCGAACCACGCGCCAGTCTTTAGAAAGCCGGCAGGGGCCGGGCGTCTGGCGCTTCCCTTCGGCGACGGAGTGGAAGAAGCCCTGAAGCATTTCCACCGCAGACGGTTCCTTCACCGGCACTTCGGGCCCTTCCTTCCTCCCTGCCTCCCTCGCTCACTGTGGAACTCGGCGGCTGCGGTGCCCCGAACGATGTCCCGCTGCCCCTCGGCGCCGCTGCCCTGGACCCGCACCAGGATGTACTTGAAGGTGCCCTCCGGGTCGATCTCCACCTCCGGCACCGAGCTCAGCGCCCCCGGGACCGCCGCCATGGCGCAGGCCTTCGGAGGAGAGGAGGCCGAGCCAATCGCAGGGAGCAGCAGGAAGTGGCGCCCAGGCGCCGGAAGTCCTGGCTCCGCCCTTTTTGCCGGAGGGAGGGAGGGAGGGGCATGCGGCGCCGAGGAAGGGCCTCCAGGGAAGGGCCTGGCGGGGCTGAGGGCGTCTCCAAGTTCCCGTCCTTTGAGTAGCAGAACGGGAAGCGCCCTGGAGCGGGAGAAAGATGAATACTGACCAGATTGATAGGACTGCGTCTTCTCATACACTGCCTCGCTCGCTCCTGCCCCGATGGAAGAGCCGAGGAGAAAGGCTCCAAAGTCATGGCTGCATATTCTGATTACGAACAGACGGAGGAGGGAGCCATTGCCGGGGTCCATCCTTCCCTGCCCTTCCTTTGCATCCAAAGGCCAGCCTGCCCTCCCTCCCTCCCGAGCAGGTGAAGGGCCCTTCAAGCTCTCTTGCTTGAGATCAAATTAGGCAACACATTTCCCCCCAAAACCGAACACCGCGAAGACTCTTCTTCATCTCCGAGGGGCAAAAATGATTTATGTAATCCTGCCCTTATATGGGCTTTTTCTTCCCTCTTGAATGAATGAAGAATAAACTCATAATGTATTCAAAATGTGTGTAGCATGAGCTTTCTTACACTGGAGCCTAGTTACTCAGATGCATCTTTGGAAGAGAGAATCCAGAGACAGACTTATGTCAATTCAGATTCAAAACTTTGTGGGGTGACAGGTTCCGTGTTAACTATGGTTGTTCAGGGTCAGAGGCAGGAAGAAGGCTCTTGCCTAAAGCCAAGGAGAGTCAAGGGGGGGTCAGGGGCACCCCCATGAAGATGGGGTAGATAATGTTGAAAAGTGGGTCATGTGCCAGGAAACCATGATCTCTGTTCAACCCATTTCTGATAGACAGTCAGTGGATGCTTTCTCAAGATTAACAATTATATTTACAATCTTCTACATCTTCCTTTACTCATCTCTCACATCCTTTTTCTTTTATTTCATCCAATTATCCTTTCTTCTCCTAGTCCTTATCCTACATTTGTATTCTTCCTCCTCTTCCTTCCATTTACTCATACTTTCTCTCATTTTTTCATACCCTCCTAACACTTTCATATATCTTCCTGAATTTACACTTACATTTACCTTCCATAATTATATCATTCCATTCAGACTTACTTTCTGTCAAAATGTTTCCATTCTTTAGCTTCTAATTGACTTTCCTTTTATCCACAAGAAAGATTTGTTTAACTCAGGAGCAAAACAGACAGCCTCTATTCAGCAGCTTGGAGGCATGTTGTTTAGTTGGAGCACACCCCCAAGCCGGCAGGAAGCCATTGTAAAGCTCCCTGCCCAACCATACAGTGGGCAACTGTGTGGTCTTCTGGTGCCAAAGCGTTTATGCGTCACATGCCACAGGAGCACCGCAAAGCCATGGCAGTGATGGAAAAGCCAGCTTTTTGCTGGCTCAAAAAGGAACAGCTTTCTGTTGCTTCTTTTTGTGCCAGCAAAACGCCGGATCAGGGCTGCAGCACATGTGTTCCCATTGCTCTTTCAAAAAGTTGAATACATTGATCATTCCTTATTGAATTAGTGAGTTATATTTTACCAATTGGGTTAATTTTTCCATTTGTTTTTAGTCATGTAGTTTAAACATCCATTCCCCCTGAATAAGGGTATTTTTAAGTTTCCATTTTTGGGCAAATATTGGAAAATGTATAAAATATTCTGATCATATAAATATAATATGAATAAGTATAACAAATATTGTGGCCATATCAAATAAGATGTTAACAAATTCTTTTTCAAAATTATCCTCAAATACCCCTAGTAAGTAAAATTCTGGTTTAATCTGTAGATTAATACTTAGTACAGTATACTGCTAATTGTGGCATTTATCATTTTCCAATAATTTTTAGCATACCTACAAGTCCACCAGCAGTGAAAGAAGTTTCCAGGCATTTCTTCGCACTTCCAGCAACTGTTATTCTTTGTTTATCAACTTTTGTTTAACTTATCTTAGAGTGGTTATGATGACACTAATTCTAGATGGCAGAATACAATATACCCTCAGGGTACAATTTGAGACAGGGTTCTGTTTTCCTTATGGGTAATAGAATATGTAGCATTTGTTGTTAGGTTTAGGGACAGAGTTAGGTGCAGGAGACGTGATGAAACTCATGATATGCCTTGCACTGTATTTCTTTATTATTGGCATTTGAATTTCTCATTGAAGGAAAAGCAAATCTCATCAAGGATCTCTCTAATGGCTGGAATGGACAAGGGAATGTTCTTCCCCTTCACTCTTCTCTTTTATATTGCTCCTGCAATGTGAGGGTCAATTAAGAAGAGGAAGGTATGAAATCCCCATCCACAGACATCCACAGACAACCTCCATAGAAGGCTCTTTTAAGTTTGCTTTTTGTATTTCAAGAATATCCTAGGAGCCAAGGCTGGCTTTTCCATGTAAGCAAATCCACACAGCCTGATATGAACAAACCTGCAGTTCTTATTTCAAGAACATCCCAGGATGGGCCTTCCATGTAAGCAAATTCAAAGAGAGTCAAGATTTCTACCCACTCTGACTTACCAAAACTTTGGTATATTCTAATAGTGCTGGATAGCTTAGCACTGAATCATGGAAGCTAAGGAAAGACAAGATCTCATCCCTCTTTCAAGTGGTGTTAGGAAGGATTGAATTAGGGGAATTTTAATTAGCTCAAATTTAGCCAAGAGGTGGCCCTAACACCATGAGGCCGGGAAGGAGGAGGAGGGCACCCACGCCGGTGGCCCCGCCGGCTCCTTCCTTGTGTGTGAGGGGGCCTCAGCCTCCACAGAGGCCAGGAAGGAGGAGGAGGGCGCCCGCGCGGGCAGCCCCACTAGCTCCTTCCCAGCCTCTGAGGGGACTTCGGTCCTCTCAGAGGCCGGGGAGGAGGAGGAGGGCGCCCGTGCTGGCGGCCCCGCCGGCTCCTTCCCGGCCTCTGAGAGGGCCGAGGCCTCCATGGAGGCTGGGAAGGAGCAGAGGGAGTTTCCTCCATGTAAAAAAAGTGTCCTACATTTGAAAATGTTGTCCTACATTTGTCCCGGTTTGGACATCCTGACTTATGGCAACCCTACACCCGCCGCAGCTTCTGCGCCACTCCGGGTGCCATTTTGAGTTCGGCTCCCCAGTTGTCTGAGGGACAGCAACCCGGCCCCCGGCTCAAAAAGGTTGCCTACCCCTGGGTTGGAGCATGGTTCCTTAATGTGTGACGTTGGAGAATGCTTGTCCAATGGGAGAGGCTGGGGAATGCTTGTTGAATGGGTGACATTGGCTTTAAGTATGCTTGCTTAAAGTGTGCCGATTAGCATTAGGGTTAGGGTAAGGATTAGAGTGAGGGTTGGTAAATCATTCTCTAACTTCATGCATAAAAAATCCATGCTCCAACGTCTCCCATTGCAAAAGCATTCTTCAATGTCACCCTTTAAGCATGCATTCACCAACTTCACACATTAAGGAAGCATTCTCCATCCTCTCCCATTGGCAAAGGATTCCCTAACTTTACCCATTAACCATGCATTCTCCATCTTCTCTCATTGGTAAAGCATTCTTCAACCTCAATCTTTAAGTATATGTTTTCCAACTTCACATATTAAGCATGCATTTTCCAACTTCATCCAGTAAGCAAGCATTCTTCAACCTCTCCCATTGTGAAAGCGTTCCCCAACGTCACCCATTAAGCATCCATTCTTCTTCGTGGTCTCTG
>NC_056525.1:129165038-129194280 GCF_019175285.1 Sceloporus undulatus | reverse complement strand
TCTCTGCGAATCATACAAATGGAGTTTCACTGCGCCTGCGCAGTGCTGCTCGGAACCTACTGGAATCACTGGGCAGAGTTAACTCTGCAACATATTGAAAACTTTTTGGCGGTAACTCGCCCACCGTTATAAGGCCCCTGCCTTCCCACTCTTTTCCCCAGTTCCTTTTTTCCGCCGCGCTAGCTGCTTCAGGGAACTTTCGCTTGCTTTGCTTGCTTGGAATCACTTTCGCTTTTTGACCTCGGGACTGTATCTTGACCATTCTTTGTCTCCCGCCCCTGGTAACTTGGATTTCGGACTGTTGACCTCGTTTTCGGATTCTCCTCTGGCTTTGACGACTTCGGAAATGCCTGCACCTTTCAAAAAATGCGACATTTGCGGGGGCAAGGTGCCCGTCCAGGACCCGCACTCCTCCTGCCTGCTGTGCCTGGGCAAGGACCACGACACCAAGGCCTGCCTGCTCTGCAGATCCCTCTCCTCCCAGGCCCGGAAAAACCGTGAGTCCGGCTCACTTCGTGTTGATTGCCCTGGGAAAGGTGCCAGAGGGAGGTTCGCGGTCGTCTTCTGTCCCACCTTCGGCGCCCCCCGCCCATCTTCTCGGGCCAGTTTGTCCAGCGTTGGATCTGGGAGAGCCGCCGTTCCCAGCGTGGTGTGTGTCCCGCGCGCGGGACCCCTTCCACCACCTCCGATGTGGCCCGTGGCTCCAAACCGCCCAGTGCCACCGACAAACCCTCCAAGCGCCCCCACAAGTCGTTCGGGGACTGGTGGTACCGGGCCGACCTCCAAACCACGGAAGGGATCGGATGGGCTCGCGTCCGAGGAAGGCCCCGAGCCGGAGGTCCACCTTTGTATCGCCTTCATCCTCCAAGGCATCCAGGAATCGCGCCATGCGAAGACTAAGGACCTGGCTGGGCCTGTGGAGGGGTCGAAGTCCCCAAGGCCTTCGTCGTCGGACAGCGGCTGCTGTCCTCTTGGACCTCCCGGACAACCCGTTCTTCCCAACGGAGGAGGCTTCCCAAGCCTGGGAAGAAGAGGCACCACGACAAGTCCGGTCGTGATCCTGCCCCGAAAAAATCCAGGGCCTCAAGGAGCAGGCCCGCCACCGAATCCACCGGGGCGAAAGAGAAGAGCGCTCCCCTTCCAAAAAGGCCGCGCGCTTCGGTCTTTCGACAGCTCCCCGCGACCCGGAGCCGACACCGGTCGACGGGGGACCCCGGTGCCGGACACTCCACTGCCTTTGTCGGACCTGGACTTTCTCCATGGGACAGACGACACCTTCTTCCTCGCTCCCGGAGAGCACCGGTCGCCTTCCCACCCGGCAACCAACGACGAGGAGGACCAGCCCCGCGGCCAGGATGTCCCCGACCTCTTTTTCGACACGCAGTCGCGCTGGTACTACGTGTCGGTTTCGGAGGACAGAGCCTTGAGGGAGTTCACCAGACTGAAACCCCATCCCGTAGACCGGGCCACCCCGTCCAGATCGGTCCCGACGGGTTATCGGTCTATGAGAGGTCGCCGTCTCCATCCCGCAGACGCCCCGGTCCTCAGCTGGACCTCGCTCCAACCGCCCGAGATCCCAGGTTCGAGTGACGGACCCTCTCTCCTCGACCTGGACTCGAGGACGAGCCGCTGCTTCCTTCTGAGGCACCTCGGACGAGGATGTTCTCTCGGACCGCCTCTCCCAGAGGATGCACACCTGAGCCGTTTCCCTTCAACGCGTCCGGTCCTTCACCGAGCACGTCGTCAAGATGGCGGAGGGCCATCGCATCGAGCTCGCTTCCGCGGAAGACGACGCCGAGGACCCGGTTGGCGTCAGGTGCACGGACGGTGCCCACTCCGCCGTGCTGCCTCTCCTTCCTTCTCTCCAGACCAATTGTGAAGAGCGTCTGGGTACTCTCCGTGCCACCCTGTCGGCGCCTCGCAAGGTGGAGTTGCCTTGGTGGCTGACCACCCGAGCCGAACTCTTGCCATCGTCGCGGGAGACCAACACAGCTTCGTTCAGAAGCAGGCACCTCCCCTGTCGACCGGGAGGCGGCGAGAAGGTAGACGGACTGGCCAAGAAGGCCTATCAGCGTCGGTCTCTTGGCGTCAAGGCTGCCAACTTCACCGCCTGCATGGGGGCCTACATCAGACCCTATGGAACGGATCTCCCCCCTCGTCCCAGGACGTCCAGATGACATCCAGAGGCAGGGTGGAGATCAGGACGAAGCCCATTCTATTGGAAGCTGGCTCCTCACCACTTCCAGGAAGTGGCGGACTGTTCAGGGAGGGCCATGTCAGCATCCATGGCACTTCGACGCCACACCTGTCTGAGGGCCTCCGACCTCAACCCTACGGTAGGGCGGCCATCGAGGACATGCCGCTCGACGGGGACCGGGCCTTACGCCGAGACCGACGACCGCCTGACCGCAAGTTAGGATGAAGGCGGCGGCGAAGACACGCGTGTCCTCAGCACCGGCTTCCTCGTACCGGCAGCGTCACGCCCGTGGCAGCCGCAAGGTCAGTCACAGGGGACTTCCTCCGGGATCCGGCAGTCCCAGCAGCAGGGCTCCCAGAGACCCCACTTCCCCTCGCAGTCTTCCTCCTCCTCTGGCCGTCGCAACTTCCGCCTCGGTACCGCAAGTCCCGCCGGCAGGACACCGACCAGGGAGAAGGAGCCTGAGGGACGCAGCGCGCCTTGTCTCTCCTTCACCCTCTCTTTTTGGACATTTTGGGCCCTGTTACACCTGGGCCTCTATAACACGGACTCGTGGGTTCTCAACATCGTCCGTAGGGGTTATGCCCTCGAGTTCCAAGACTCCCTCCAACTGGAGCCTTCATGTCCACTCCCCCCTCGGATACTTCTCGACGAAGTGCGCACCTTTGCTTTGTAAAGGGGCAATCTCCCCTTTGCCGCCCGATCAATGTCCTCGGCCTTTTTCTCAGGTACTTCCGGTACCAAAGTCGGTGGGGGCATCGGGCCCATCCTGGACTTGAGACAATTGAACTTGTTCCTGACTACCGTCGCTTTCGAATGGTACCTTGGGTTCCATTCTGCCTCTGCTCCACCAGGGTCTGTGGTTCGCACCGTCGACCTGAAGAAGGCGCCTACTCAAATCGTCATCGAGAGTCCCACCGGAGATTCCTCGCTTTGCTGTCGGCTCCGACTCGTATCACTACAACGTGCTTCCTTTCGGCTTGGCCACGGCTCCACGAGTCTTCCAAAGTGCATTGCACCGTGGTGGCATACCTTCATCAGAAGGGCTTCATGGTCTTTCCCTACCTGGACGGACTGGCTGTTTGCAGCCGAATCCCAAGGCGGCTGCAGGAGGCAGTCTCTTCGCCTTGCACCTCTTGGACTCCCTCGGGCTGGTCGTCAACAGGGAGAAGTCCCACTTCACGCCGACCGGCAGGCCAAGTTTCATCGGGGCCATCCTTGACTCCGAAAGCTGCCTAGCCTTCTCCCTCCGGATCGGTTTCAGGCCTCTGACAACGTCCCTCAGGCCGTGCATTTCCCACAGAAGGGTGAGGGCCAGAGCGTCCGGTCGCCCTGGGCCACATGGCATCGACGACATTCGTCACTCCCTGGGCAGACTTCGTCTTTACCTCTCCATCCTGGTTCCTCTCCGTCTTCTCTCCGTTGGAGGACCCTCCCTCAAGTGGTCACTGTACCGAGACCGGTGGCTGCTTCCCTCAGATGGTGGCTAGACAGCTCAACGTCTGCACCGGGATGCCTTTCATCAGCCCCAGGCACACTGACTCTGACACAGATGCTCCCTGGAGGATGGGGCGCCCACGTGCTCGACCTATCGTCAAAGAGGTGGTTCCGCACAAGACAAGCTCCTCCACATCAACGCCTTGGAATGCTCGCAATGGAAAAGGCATTGGGGCGTTCGAGTTCGCTGTCACAGGAAGGGTGTCCTCCTGAGGACAGACAAACACCACCATGATGTATTACATTCAACAAACAAGGTGGTACCAGATCCAGTACCCTGCTCAATCTCACGCTCCGCATCTGGGACTGGTGCATAAGAGGCGCGTCCTCTCCAGGCGATTACCTTCCGGGAGGGGGACAACGCGCTGGCAGATCGCCTCAGCAGATCTCCATCGGTGTGCCACGAGGGGAGGCTCCATCCGAGCGGTCAGGACCTCTTTTGATCGGTGGGGAACCAGGATCGACCTCTTCGCGAACAGGTGGAACAGCACTGTCCAGTTTGTCCAAGGAAGTGATTGGACGGATTCTAGAGAAGCGTTGCCTTCCTCTGGGGGGGGAGCCTCTCTACGCCTTCCTCCGTTCCCTTCTTATAGGGTGGTGTCCAAGATGACCGGAACACTCGCATGGATCCTGATCACCCCGTGGTGGCCGAGACAGCCGTGGTTCGCATCCCTTCTCCACCTCTCCAGGAGATGCTTCTCGCATCTCCCCGCGGACCTGCTGTCGATCCAGGACGGACGGATTCTCCACCCGGACTCGAGAGCCTACGCTTGTTAGCTGGAGGATACAGCCCTGACTGCTTTGCCGGAGTCGGTGAGGACGTGACTCTGGCTGCAAGGAAACCTTCCACCGCGGTCCTATGCCCTGAAATGGAGGAGATTTTGCCTCTTCTTGACCAAAAGGCTTGTCTCCTGCTCAGGTTTCCCTCCAGTGGTTCTGGGTTTTTGATGGCACTCTTGCATGGGGGGCTGTCTCACATCCATCAAATGCTACTTGTCTGCATTGTGCCAATACCAGTTCGGGGGGAGGGTTTTCTTCTTCAAAGACCCTTTGGTGAAGGGGTTCTGAAGGGTTGTGCCAACCTGTATCTCCGTGTGCGGTACCAAACCGGCTTGGAGTTTGAGACGGTACTGTCCGCCCTCCAATCAAGCCCTTTGCACCCCTGGCCACAGCGGACTTGAGACTATTGACTTGGAAAACCGCTTTTCTTGTGCATCACACTCTGCCCGCCGTGCGGTGCGAAACTCTTGCTTTACGGAGGGACCAGCCATTCCTGAGGTTCCACAAGGACAAGGGGTCTCCGTACGGACATTTTCTTGCCTAAGGTAGTGTCTGCTTTCCACATGTGCCGGACATTGTGTTGCCCACTCTCGCATCCAACCCGACGTCGGTTGAGGAGCGACGCACGCATCTCTTGCAGGTCAGGGAGCACTGGCTTTTACCTGGACCAAAATGCTGCCTCCAGTCGGTTCGAGAGACTTTTCCAATGCTACTCGGAAACCGAAGAAGGGTTGCCCGTGTTCTGCGCAGAGGTTTCCAAATGGTGGCTGGTACCATCCACTTGCTATGAACTGTAGGCAAACCTCTCCTGAGGAGGGTTCGGTCCATTACACAATTCAATTGGTCAGATCTATGAATTCCTGTAGGGGATTCAATCTTGGAGGATGTGTACAGGAAAAGAGATTCACTTAAATATTAGGAGGAACTTCCTGACAGTAAGGGCTGTTCCACAGTGGAACACACTCCCTCAGAGGAGTCTCCTTTTTTGGAGGTCTCCTTCCTTGGAGGTCTTTAAAGAGAGGCTGGATGGTCATCTGTTGGGTATGCTTTGATAGAGAGTTCGTGCATGGCAGGAGATTGGACTGGATGCCCTTTGTGGTTTGTTCCAAATCTATGATTCTAAGGCCCGTTACAGACGGGCCTAAAAGTGCGTGCTCCGCGTATGCTAGGGTTAGAAAGGAGCGTCCTTTCCGGATGCTCCTAACCTTAGCACGCACGGAGCCCCAAGGACACCCCTTTCCAGGCTGCGGGGAAGCAGCCTTTTGCCGCTTCCCCGTGGCCTGGAAAGCGGCGGATTGGGGCCTCGGAGGCTGCCGGTCTGGCAGCTGAGGCCCCGATACAGCGGGGAAAGGGGCGGGTGCAGGCCGCCCCAAACAGGCAGTCTGTAACCCACCTATGACAGGAGTGACATGATTTCATTCTTTAAATGCCTCAAGACTACAAAGAGGGTGCAGGCTTGTTCTCTGCTGCCTCTGAACGCAGAACTACCGTAGGTCTTATGGTTTTAAGCTACAGCTCTTGCAGGAAATCCTATATTCATACAATCATAGAGTTGGAAGCAACCACAAGTATCTTTCACTCCAAGCCCCTGTCTTGCAGGAATACAGTATAAAACTCCCCCCAACAGATGGCCATCCAGCCTCTGTTTAAAATTTTCCAAAGAAGGAGAATCAACTACTCTCTGAGGAAGTGTGTTCCACTGTTAAACAGCTCTTACTAGCTCTTACTGTCAGGAAATGTTTCCTAATGCTCAGGTGGAATTTCTTTTCTGTAGTTGAAATCCATTGCTCTGTGTTCTAGTCTCTGAAGGTGCAAAAAACAACAACAAACAAACAAACAAAAAAACAAAAACAAAAAAAACCCCTTACCCCATCTTTAGTATGACATCCTTTCAAATATTTCAACAGGACTATCAAATCGCCTCTTAACCTTCTCCTGGGTAAACATACCTGCTCCCTAAGGCACTCAATAAGGCGTGGTTTCCAAACCTTTTACCATTTTGATCACCCTCCTCTGGACACGCTCCAACTTCTCAACATCCTTCTTTAATTGCTGTGTCTAGAGGTGGTTACAAAAGTCTGACCAATGTTGCAATGTTAAGAAACTTCTCAAAATACGTCATCACTAACATGTTGGACAAGAGGTCAAATTATCCAACATCATTATGTTAATGATATGAAGATGGACGAGAGGAAAATGGGAATTTTATTTAGAAAGAATGCAGTGAAAGAAGCAATGTTTAAGAGAAATGTGATAATATATGTACCTCTGGGGAGAAAGCCCTTGAAGAGACTGTTCACTTTGTACTATGGTGAAATTTTACAAGAGACCCTATGTGAATGTAACCTTGTGGATGAGTCCTCCATCACCCCTAGTCAACCTTTGATATCAACTTGATTTTAAAAGGTAGGTTTGGTCACATAGCCCCCAGAGGAGCCCTGATCAAGAACAACCGCCTGCCCAAATATGGATATTGGGCAGACTTGTCTTGGGAGTGCTAGAACATTTAGACAGATCTTTTTCAGGCTGAAATCTGCATAATCCCTTCACACAAGTGTGTGATTGAAGGCAATGCATCTGGTATTTGCAAAAATGTTCGGAATCAAAGGGCACTTCTCTCTGGTGATAACATCTTTTTGTGTGGAACATCTAGATTGACTGCTCTGCCATTTCCCCCAAACCATGGCTATTCTTCCTCCTGGAAATATCATTTAACTCCTGGGAAATTGCCTCAGGACCCATTTCTCCCTATAAAATGCTTGTTTGGGGCAGCTCCAATTTGGACTCAGCAGGAAACAGACAGACATGTTCATTTCTTCCTTTACTGCTTGGCACAAAGCCCTGGCTACATGCTAAGCCAGAATACTACAATCTCTCTGATTGGAACCTTGTGCCTGAACCTAGACAATGAGGAAATCAAAACAATTAAAGAATTCTCATACCTTAGATCTCATTGGAGACTGCAGTCAAAAAGGACAGGTTGCTTACCTGTAACAGTATTTCTTCGAGTGGTCATCTGCGAATACATACAAATGGGTTTCACTGCGCCTGCGCAGTGCTGCTCGGAACCTACTGGAATCACTGGGCAGAGTTTACTCTGCAACATATTGAAACTTTTTGGCGGTAACTCCGCCCACCCGTTATAAGGCCTCTGCCTTCCTGCTCTTTTCCCCAGTTCCGCAATTTTTCCTCCAAGCAGGCGATGGAAAGAGCCAATGAGAGCAGGACACTGAGGGGACGGACGGGTGGGATTTGTATGTATTCGCAGATGACCACTTGAAGAAATACTGTTACAGGTAATTAACCTGTCCTTCTTCTTCGTGGTCTCTGCGAATCATACAAATGGGTTTAGACTGACAAGCTAAGGTATGCGGCGGAGGGAGTGTCCTGAAACCAAAGCTATGGTGAACCAAAGGTATATTTATTACAACAATAAACACCTTGAACCATAAAAAGAGTCAGTCTTTTGTTCATGCACAAATCAAATAGCAATAACGTTGCTAAACCTGAGGAGGGAACAGAGGTCATGCAAGACCGATCCCATAGAACTTGTGCAAACCAACATTGGCCAGAATGTAAACAAATCAGCTGTACATAAGTTGAAAACACAACCATCAGTAGTGCAATCAATGCAACCCTGAAACCAACACAGCCCTCCCGAAAGCTGCGTCTCGGATAGCCCTGGTGTCCAACCTATAATGCTTGATGAAAGTCAGAGGTTGGGACCAGACAGCAGCCTTGCAGACATCCTCCAAGAGAATCCCCGACAGGAATGCAGAGGATGCTGCCATTGACCTTGTGGAGTGGGACCGAACCCTGCCAGGGAGAGGTCTGCCCAATAGTTCATAGCAGAGGTGGATGGTACCAGCCACCCATTTGGAGAACCTCTGCGCAGACACGGGCAACCCCTTCTTCGGTTCCGAGTAGCATTGGAAAAGTCTCGCGGACCGGCTGGAGGCAGCAGTTCGGTCCAAATAAAACGCCAGCGCTCTCCTGACATCGAGAGAGTGCAGGCGTCGCTCCACATCTGACGTCGGGTTGGATGCGAGAGTGGGCAACACAATGTCTTGGCACATGTGGAAGGCGGACACTACCTTCGGCAAGAAAGTAATGTCTGTACGGAGGACCACCTTGTCCTTGTGGAACCTCAGGAATGGCTGGTCCCTCCGTAAGGCACAGAGTTCGCCCGCACGGCGGGCAGAGGTGATGGCCACAAGAAAAGCGGTTTTCCAAGTCAATAGTCTCAAGTCCGCTGTGGCCATGGGTTCAAAGGGCTTGGATTGGAGGGCGGACAGTACCGTCTCCAAACTCCAAGCCGATGTTGGTACCGTCACAGGAGGATACAGGTTGGCACAACCCTTCAGGAACCCCTTCACCAAAGGGTCTTTGAAGAAAGAAACCCTCCCCCCGAACTGGTATTTGGCACAAATGGCAGACAAGTAGCATTTGATGGATGTGAGGGACAGCCCCTCATCCAAGAGTGCCATCAAAAACTCCAGCACCACTGGAGTGGACACCTGAGCAGGAGACAAGCCCTTTTGGTCAAGGAAGAGGCAAAATCTCCTCCATTTCAGGGCATAGGACCGCTGGGTGGAAGGTTTCCTTGCAGCCAGGATCACCGTCCTCACCGACTCCGGCAAAGCAGTCAGGGCTGTATCCTCCAGGCTACCAGCGGTAGGCTCTCGATGTCCGGGTGGAGAATCCGTCCGTCCTGGATCGACAGCAGGTCCGGGCGGGGATCGAGGCGGAGGAAGCATCTCCTGGAGAGGTGGAGAAGGGATGCGAACCACGGCTGTCTCGGCCACCACGGGGTGATCAGGATCGCATGCGAGTGGTCCGTGGTCATCTTGGACACCACCCTGAGAGGGAACGGAGGGAAGGCGTAGAGAGGCTCCCCCGTCCAGAGGAAGGCGAACGCGTCTCTGAGGGATCCGTCCATTCGCTTCTTGGAGCAGAACTGGGGACAGTGACTGTTCCATCTGGTCGCGAAGAGGTCGATCCGGGGGGTTCCCCACCGATCGAAGAGGTCGCCGACCGTCTCGGGATGGAGCCTCCACTCGTGGCACACCGAGGGAGATCTGCTGAGGCGATCTGCCAGCTCGTTGTCCTCCCCGGGAAGGTGAATCGCTTGGAGGAGGACGCGTCTCTGGATGCACCAGTCCCAGATGCGGAGCGTGAGGCCGAGCAGGGTCCTGGATCTGGTACCACCTTGTTTGTTGATGTAATACATCACGGTGGTGTTGTCTGTCCTCAGGAGGACCACCCTTCCTGTGACAGCGAACTTGAACGCCCTCAGAGCCTTTTCCACTGCGAGCATCTCCAAAGCGTTGATGTGGAGAAGCTTGTCTTGTGCGGACCACCTGTCTTTGACGACCAAGTCGAGCAGGTGAGCGCCCCATCCCTCCAGGGATGCATCGGTTGTCAGGGTCAGTTGTGCCTGGGGCTGATGAAAGGGCATCCCGGTGCAGACGTTGCAGCTGTCGAACCACCATCTGAGGGAGGCGGCTACCGGTCTCGGTACCATGGGCCACTTGGACGGGGGGTCCTCTAACGGAGAGAAGATCGAGAGGAACCAGGTTTGAAGAGGCCGAAGACGAAGTCTTGCCCAAGGGGTGACGAATGTTGTCGATGCCATGTGGCCTAGGGCGACTTGGACGTCTCTGGCTCTCACCCTTCTGTGGGAGATGCACGGCCTGAGGGACGTTGTCAAGGCCTGAAAGCGGTCCGGAGGGAGAAATGCGGAGCATCTTTCGGAGTCGAGGATGGCCCCGATGAACTTGACCTGCCTGGTCGGTGTGAAGTGGGACTTCTCCCTGTTGACGACCAGCCCGAGGGAGTCCAAGAGGCGCAAGGCGAAGGAGACTGCCTCCTGCAGCTCGCTTTGGGATTCGGCTGCAAACAGCCAGTCGTCCAGGTAGGGAAAGACCATGAAGCCCTTCTGATGAAGGTATGCCACCACCGGTGCCATGCACTTTGTGAAGACTCGTGGAGCTGTGGCCAAGCCGAAAGGAAGCACCTTGTAGTGGTACGAGGTGGAGCCGACAGCGAAGGCGAGGAATCTCCGGTGGGACTCTCAGATCCCGATGTGGAAGTAGGCGTCCTTCAGGTTGACGGTCGCAAACCACAGGCCCTGGTGAAGCAGAGGCAGAATGGAAGCCAAGGTTACCATACGAAAACGGCGGTAGTCCAGGAACAAGTTCAATTGTCTCAAGTCCAGGATGGGCCTGATGCCCCCATCTGCTTTCGGTACCGTGAAGTACCTGGAGAAAAAGGCCCGAGGACATTGGTCGGGCGGCAAAGGGGAGATTGCCCCTTTACCAAGCAAAGGCGCGCACTTCGTCGAGAAGGGTGTCCGAGGGGGGAGTGGACATGAAGGCTCCAGTTGGAGGGAGCTCTAGGAACTCGAGGGCATAACCCCTACGGACGATGTTGAGAACCCACGAGTCAGATGTTATAGAGGCCCAGGTGTTAACAAAGGACCTCAGAATGTCCAAGAAGAAGAGGGGTGAAGGAGAGACGAAGCGCGCTGCGTCCCTTCAGGTTCTCTTCTTCCCCTGGTCGGTGTCCTGCCGGCGGGACTTGCGGTACCAAGGGGGGAAGTTGCGACGGCCAGAGGAGGAGGAAGACTGGGAGGGGAAGCGGTGTCTTTGTGAGCCCTGTTGTTGGGGACTGCCGATCCCGGAGAGAGGAAGGTCCCCTGTGACTGACCTTGTCGGTTGCCACAGGCGCTGAACGCTTTCCGGAATGGAGAAGCCGGTCGAGGACATGCCATGCTGCTCTTCCCGCCGCCTTCATCCTGAACTTCCTGTTCGTATGTTGTAGCGGATCGTCAAAGTCTCGGCATGGAAAAGACCCTTTCCCCGTCGAGCGGCATGTCTTCGATGGCCGCCCTGACTGTAGGGTTGAGGTCCGAGGCCCTCAACCAGGCGTGGCGCCTAAGTGCCATGGATGCGGACATGGCCCTTCCCGAGCAATCTGCCATGTTCCTGGAAGTGGTGATGAGCCAACTCCCAATGGAATGAGTCTCATCCCTGATCTCCACCAGCTGCCTCTGGATGTCATCCGGGACGTCCGGGATGAGAGGGGAGATCCGTTCCATGAGGGTCTGGATATAGGCCCCCATGCAGGCGGTGTAATTGACAGCCTTCACCTTGAGTGCCGCTGCCGAATAGGCCTTCTCGGCCAGGCCATCAACTTTCTTGGCCTCCCGGTCGACAGGGGAGGTCGCCTGCTTCGGAACAAAGCTGTGTTGGGATCCTTCTACGATCGCTGAGTTTGGCCTAGGGTGGTCGGCCAACCAAGGGCAGCTCGCCGGGGCGACTCTGTAGAGCGACTCTACCTTGCGGGAGGACGCAGACAGGGTGGCTGGGGAGTCCCAGGACCTCTTCACGATGGTCTGAAGAGACGGGAGGAGAGGCAGACAAGGTGGAGTGGGCACTCGTCCGTGCACCCGACGCTCTACCGGGTCCTCAGCGTCGTCGCCCGGGGAAGCGAGCTTGATGTCGAGAGCCCTCGCCATCTTGACGACGTGTTCCGTGAAGGACTGGACGTCATCCGACGGGGAAGACGGCTGCGGGTTATGCATCCTCTGCGGTGAGGCCGACACCGAGAGGACATCCTCGCCCGAAGGTGCTTCAGACGGAAGCAAAGGCTCCTCATCAGAGTCCAAGTTGGAGGAGAGGGGGTCCGTCACCCTGACTTGGGATCTCGGGCGGGTTGGAACGAGGTCCGTCGGGGATTGCGAGCGCCTGCGAGGTGGAGATGGTGATCTCTCGTAAAGAGATACGGTCGGGACCGATGTGGACGGGGTGCCTTGGTGTGCGGGACGGGGGTTCAGCCTGGTGAACTCCTTCATCGCTCTGTCCTCCGAAACCGACAAATAATACCAGCCAGATTGCGCGTCGAAGAACAGGTCCGTTATCCCATGCCTGTGGGGCTGGTCATCTTCGTTGTCGGTCCCAGAGTGGGAAGGCGACCGGTGTTCCGGCGAAGGAAGGAGAGCGGTGTCCTCCGTCCCGTGGACAAAGTCCACGGTGGGCTGAGGCAGTGGCGAGTCAGGCACCGGGGTCCCCCGACCCTCAGGCGTAGGCTCCCGATCGCGTGGGACTGTCGAAGTGGAAGCGCGGGCCTGTTTGGAAGGGGAGCGCTTCTTGTCCTTCGTCTTCGGTGGGTCGGTGGTGGGCCGGTCTTTAGAAGACTTGGACTTCTTCGGGGCAGGATCACGAACCGACTTGTCGTGGTGCCTCTTCTTCCCAGGCCTGGGGACCTCCTCCGTTGGGAAAAAAGGATTGTCCGGGAGGTCTAGGAGGACAGCAGCCGCTGCTGACGAGGAAGGTCTTGGAGACCCTGTCCCTCCCGAAGGCACAGCCAGCTCCTTAGGCTTGGAAGCGTGGTGAGATGCCTTGGATGCCTTGGACGACGAAGGCGAGACAAGATGGCCCTCCGGCTCGGTAGCCTTCTTAGAATGCGAGCCCTCCGATCTCTTCGTCGGTTTGGAGGCCGGCTCGGTACCCTCAGTCCCCGAAGACTTGTGGGGGCGCTTGGAGGGTTCGTCGGTGGCACTGGGCGGTTTCGAGCCACGGGCCACATCGGAGGTGGCGGAAGGGACTGTCCCGGCCGGGACACACACCACACTTGGGACGGCCTTTCCAGAAGTGGCACTGGATACACTGGCCTGAGAAGATGAAGCGGGGGCGCGGAGGGCGGGACAGAGGACAACCGTGAACCCCCCTCTTGTACCTTGCCGAGGGCAATCGCCGAAGTGAGCCGGGACTCACGGTTCTTCCGGGCCTGAGACGAGAGGGATCTGCAGAGCAGGCAGGCCTTGGTATCATGGTTCTTGCCAAGGCACAACAGGCAGGAGGAGTGCGGGTCCTGGACGGGCACCTTGCCCCCACAAATGTCGCACTTCTTGAAGGGTGCAGGCATTTTCGAGGTCGTCAAAGCCAGAGGAGAATCCGTAAACGAGGTCAACAGTCCGAAAGTCCGAAGTTACCAGGGGAGGGAGACAAAGAATGGTCAAGAGTACAGTCCGAGGTAAAAAAACGAAAGTGATTCCAAGCAAACGAAGCAAGCGAAAGTTCCCTGAAGCAGCTAGCGCGCCGGAAAAAAGGAACTGGGGAAAAGAGCGGGAAGGCAGGGGCCTTATAACGGGTGGGTGGAGTTACCGCCAAAAAGTTTCAATATGTTGCAGAGTAAACTCTGCCCAGTGATTCCAGTAGGTTCCGAGCAGCACTGCGCAGGCGCAGTGAAACCCATTTGTATGATTCGCAGAGACCACGAAGAAGAAATAAGAATTATCTGCTCTGCTCAGGTCCTGCACAGTATGTCCGTGGTATCCCAAGCACTTTTCTCCAGCACCACATTTCAAATGAAATGATTTTCATTCTGAAGAAAGAAAAGATGTATCATCCAGCTGTAGCATCTGTACAGTGGACAGTATGTATGTACAGTATGGACAGGGTGGACTGTATGTGTTTCTTCTGTCATCATTGTTTTTGCACTTTCATCTTTGGCCTTCCTTAGAAACCGTTCCAAGTCCATGTTGTTTTCTGTCAGTATTATGGTGTCATCCACGTATCTTAGATTGTTGATGTTCCTTCCTCCTATCTTCACTCTTCCTTTTTCTGAGTCTTACCCTGTTTTTCTTATTTTGGCATATACGTTCAAACAAATAGGGTGATACAATGCAGCCTTGCTTGATCCCTTTGTCTATTGGGAATGAATCTGTTTCTTTGTATTCTTTTCTGATGGTAGCCTTTTGTCTTCAGTACAGATTTGTCAACAGGACTATCAAGTGTGGTGGCACTTCCATGACTTTGAGAGTTTTCTATATGTTTTTGCAATGCCTACAGTCAAGTGCTTTGCTATAGTCTATAAAACATATGCTGATTGTTTTCTGGAATTCCTTAGTGTGCTTCATTAGCCAATGTATGTGTGCAACGTGGTCCCTAGTGCTTCAGAGTGGTGGAGTCTCCTTCCCTGGAGGCCTTTAAACAGAGACTGGATGGCCATCTGTTGGGGATGCTTTGACTGTGATTTCCTGCATGGTAGGAGGTTGGACTGGATGGCCCTTATGGTCTCTTCCAATTCTATGATTCTATGATTCCTTTCCTGAACCCTGCTCGGACCTCTGGGATTTCTCTCAGAGGAACGAAAAAAGACCCCAACCATAGACATGGAGTCTATGTTGCAGAATTGTTTGAAAGTAAAACCCATTCAGTTCAGTACATCTTTATTAGGGTCATAGACCAGCACAAAGTAAAACCCATTAAATTCAACTATTAAACCCTAAATCCAATTGCTAACCCTAAAACCATTGACTCAATGGGAACGTGGTTAGTCTTTTCTTGAATTCTGTTTGCATCTCTGGAATACCTCTTTCCATGTATCTCTCCATTGGAGTCTATGCTGCAGAATTTTGAGCAAAATTTTGCTGGCGATGGTCCTTTAGCCTTTTTTATGGATTGAGATATACAGTATATTGGTGGTTTCCAGTCTGTTGGCCACTGTTTGGTTTTCCATATTTGTTGGCTTACTTTGGTTAACACTACAGTTGCTTCTATCTTCTGTCTCAGTTCAACTGAGGTATCACCTGTTCCTGGTGATATATTTTCCCAATTTCTGTTATTGCAGCTTCTACTTCGCTTTTTAAAATTTTGGGTTCATCTTTGTATGGTTCTTTGTTCCATGTGTCATTCATTATTTAAATCTCTTTCATATAACTCTTCTGTATATTCTATCCAACATCTTTTTATTCTTGATCCTGTAGTATGTTCTTTTTTTGTCATAGAGCATCCTGGTCCTTGCTTTGAACTTCCCTTTGATTTCCCAGATTTTGTGGAAGAGGTCTCTCATTCTTTCTTTTTTGCTATTGTCTTTTATTTTTTACATTGTAGCAATTCCCTGCATATTAGATGTTGCACAGTTGCATTCACGGTTTTGGTTTTGTTCCTATCTCCTTTTACATTTTCCTCTCTTCTTTCCTGAAGTGTTTCATCTGTCATCCACTGTTAACTCTCTTTCTTATTGGCCACTGTTAATGTCTTTCTGCATTCTTTTTTATGTCCATGGTTTCTCTCCATAGATCTTCAGGTTATTGGTCAACTATGCTTAATAGCACAAATCTATTTTTTTACACTGTCTGTAAATTCTGTTGCTAGATTGTTCAGATCATATTTTGGTACGATGACTGTTTTTCCCCTTCAGTTTTACTCTAATTTTTGTTATAAGAAGTTCATGGTCTGTCCCACCAACCTATAAAGTAAGAAGGCAGGTATAGAAGTTTAAAATAGTAACATTAAAATTAATGTCAGGAAGTCAGAGATTTAGAAACTTTAGTACCTAATAATAATACAGTAATAAAATTTATTTATATCCTGTCTCTCTACAAAAAGCAATTGGGGCGGCTTACAAAGTTAAAATATACAGTCCAACCCCTCAACGCCCCCCCCCCCTTAAAATACAATTAAACAGTGTGGAATTAAAAACATAAAACATACTTAAAAAACAATACAATAACTGTGGTGAAGTCAGAGGTCAGCAATTAGATTTTCCTTCCAATGGCTGGAGAACTATTCAGGAAAGGCCTGCTGGAAGAGATCCGTCTTTATGGCTTTTTAAAAGCTGTTTAGAGTGGTAATATGGCGGATCTCGTCCGGCAGGCCATTCCACAATCTCGGAGCAACAGCTGAGAAGGTCATCTGGGAGGTCATACACAGCCTTGTTTTACAAGGCTGTAACAAATTTTTCCCTGAGGATCTAAGTGTGCGGGGAGGATTATATGGAAGGAGGCGGTCCCGAAGATAGGTTGGATCCAAGCCATTTAGACTTTAAACGTAATAACCAACACCTTGTACTGGGCCCGGAAACTGATGGGCAGCCAGTGGAGTGATCTTAAGATTGGTGTTATATGGTCTCTTCTGGATGTACCAGAGACCAATCTGTCTGCCATGTTCTGAACTACTGTATTTTCTGGTGTATAAGACTACTTTTTAACCCAGGAAAATCTTCTCAAAAGTTGCGGGTCGTCTTATACGCCGGGTGTCATATTATAGGGCAGTAGCTGAAATTTCCGAGCTGGAACTGGAGAATCTGCGGTCGGCCGCATATGGTGGGGGGAGCTCAAAAACGGCCGTGACCGCATCCCCACTGTATGTGACGATTGTATGAAAGCAGCTACCGCTCTGATAGTCTTGGAGACAGGAAGCACTGGGCAGGCAGGGAGAACTGACCAATCCAAGCAGGCTTTGTATACAACAAGGTTTCCTGCTAAGTACCTGCATGTCATAAGCATTTGAATTTAAATTACCATATTGAAATCAAATCTGATGTTTTTTTAATTTTTATTTGATGTGTGTTGGAAGAGGGGTAGTCTTATACGGTGAGTAAATCCCAAACGCTATATTTTAACTGGAAAAGTTGGGGGTTGTCTTATATGCCCAATCATCGTATACGCCGGAAAATACGGTAATTGAAGTTTCCGGACCAAGCACGAGGGTAGCCCCATGTAGAGTGCATTGCAGAAATCAAGACGTGAGGTTACCAGCGCATGTACTATGGTCTTAAGGTCCCTGACTTCCAGGAAAGGGCGCAGCCGGAGCTGAGGCACTCCTGACTGTCGCATTCACCTGATTTGTCATGTGAAGCAACGAATCTAGGAGCCACCCCCTATCCTGCGAACACAGTCCTTTGAGGAGAGTATGACTCCTTCTAGGACTGGAGGTTGTATCCTGATGCCTGGGTTCGGAGCCGATACCGTAAGTACCTCCGTTTTGTCTGGATTCAGCTTCAATTTGTTTTCCCGCATCCAATCCATTACTGCCTTAACTTTACTACTTAAATTAATCATTAAATTCTGTGCATATTTAAGTTCCACTAATGTCAGACATCTTTTTTTTAAAAAATAATTTTTTATTCAATTTTCGTTATGAGGAGAAAAATAGAGACAATGTAGTAGATTAATATGACATCAAATCATACAAAGAAAAAACTTCAACAAAGAACATTTAACAGCGGTATTAGATATAGTTTTGTCAATGGAATACTAGAGAATACTCTAAATATTCTAAATAAATGCTTAAGTGTCATCATTGTAAAGGGAACTGAGGCACAATGTATCTTTCAATAGGTCCACTTGAGTAGATGGAGGTTGCAGTTGCAGTGAGTGATTGTTAATATGTTCATATATATTCAATAAATTTTGACCAATCATCATAGAATGTGTCTTCTCTCTTGTGTCTATTAGTTTCTTATTGTAGTTTCTCCATTAGCTAAGAATCCCACTCTCTTTTCCACCAATTCTCTATTATTAGATCACCTGATTTCCAACATCTAGACATGCTGCTATGAGAAACAAAACAATTAAATTTCTGTGTTTCAGGTTACTTTTAGCATTAACATAAAGGCATAACAATAAAAGAGCAGGACAGAAATATGAATAATTTGATCTGTAATGCTAGATATCTGATCTAGAACTACAGCCCAGAACTTTTTCACATTGGGGCAATCAAGCCCCAATATTATGAACCTGTAGTTCCACAACCCCTCCACCAGCAGGATGGTGGAAAGTTGGACTGGTGTTAAAATACCATTTATAGATAACTTTCAGAACCCTTTCTTTTGTAGCAGCTGATTGTGATTTATATGGAGCAGCAGACCGTACTCAGAACCAAGCTGCATCTGATATCTCTAACTTGAGATCTGATTGCCAAGACTTGTGCATAGAACCTTGGTCATATGTAAGGAGCCCTGGTGGTGCAGCGGTTAAATGCCTGTACAGTACTGCAGCCACTCACTCAAAACCACAAGGTTGCGAGTTCAAGACCAGCAAAAGGGCTCAAGCTCAACTCAGGCTTGCATCCTTCCAGGGTCGCTAAAACGAGTACCCAGATTGTTGGGGGCAAATTAGCTTTCAAACCGCTTAGACACTGCTTAGGCGGTATGAAGCGGTATATAAATGAAGCTTGTTTGTTTTGTTTTTGTATATTCAATGAAATTCATGTATATGTTGTAGCAATACCCTTTAAAAAAGATCTAATAGTTTAGTAGAAATTTCTTGATTCAATGTGACCCTTACCCTTTTAAAGTAATTTACAACTACATTGGGTTCAGTATGACTTTCATTTTGTTTTGTATGAAGGAAACAAGCCCTTCCTGAAAGGAGAGTGGTGGAGTCTCTTTCCTGGATGGCCATCTGTCGGGTTGCTTTGATTGAGAATTCCTGCATGGCAGGAGGTTGGACTGGATGGCCCTTGTGGATGGCCAACTCTATGATTCTATATTTTCTCAGTGCCTTAACTCTGAAAAATATCAATTGAAAAATGTCTGTTTCCTAGGGCCCGGTATATATCAGCCTTTTTGACGCCCTCGTCATGTCGAGGGTTGCCTGGGGGGTGGAGCGACCACACGCCCTGCGCCCTCGTGACGCCCTGTTTACACTGGCTCTGCCATTGTGGTTACGAGTGCATAACAATGGCGGCGCCAGTGGTGCACTCATTACACAGCCACCGCGGCAGAAAAAGAAACCACTTTTTGCAGGTTCTTTTTCCGCCAGCAGGAAGTCACGCCATTTGGCAGCTGAGGCTTCCCTCCAGTGGAAAAATAAGTTATGGGAATGTATTATGATCACTACAATTATACAAAGTATGGCTACTGTGCATCACAAAAAAGCACTAGGAGAGGTGTTTAGAAAGTCAATGAAATCCTAGCAGGAATATTTGTCATCAAATGATCAAATAAGAGCTTCAGGTTGATCTAGATCCAAAAGTGTCTTAATACAGAGGTTGGGAGTCTCACCAAACAGCCTCATACCCATTCCACACTTTCAGAAGTGTCTGGCTGTACCCCCATAGCCAGTACATAATGATAAATGACATCAGCAGTGAGATTCACTGGGCTCTCCAGAAGTCTCAATTTTGCTATAATCATTTCACATCTGACTATGGGACATAACTGGATATTTAGGTGGTTCTGCCAGTTCCCCACAAGGCATGAAAAATATGGGTCAGCTAAGCATGTGGAACAGCTACACTACACTAAAGCATGTAAGACTGCACTTATCAGATAATACAAATTGTATTATTCTTTTTTATACTCTTGATTACATCTACATCTTTCTGTAACAACCATTTCGGCATGTGAAGTGTGTCTTCAAGTTGTTTTCAACTTATGGGAATCCTAAAGCAAACCTATCACAAGATTCCCTTGGCAAGAATTTTCAGAGGGGTCTTTGCTTTTGCTTTCCTCTGAGGCTGACAGTGTGTGACTTGCCTATGGTCACTCACTGGGTTTCCATGGTTGAGTAGGGATTTGAACCCTGGTCTCCAGAGTTATAGTCTAAACCTTGATGAAAGCAAAGGTGATCTGTCACCAGAAAAAAACTAGTTAATACTCAGAATTATTATTACCAATGCGGCATCTATCAAGCAGATTGAATTGATGCACAGTATTCACAAGTAAGCAAGACAAAGCATATAAAGGATGACTTATAACCACAACAAATTTATGACTACTGGTTTTTACATATTCCTGTTGTATTAATGGGATGGACACCTGAAAATGGAGATATGAAACGTCTGTTAATGCCATTACCGGTTGCTGGAGAAATATGATGTGATGATGCCAGATTAAAAAGAGTCAGGTGGATGCTGTAAACTGCTTAGAGACTGATTAGTGTGGTATGAAGCATAAATGGAAGCTGCTATTGCTATTAAAGAGCTCCACATGAGTGGGAAACCCAATGTATCTTGGCCCATAAAACTAGAAAATGATAGGCAGAAGGGGTGAGTCCATGCCTCACTAAGGGGTTTTTGAGGGCTATTCTATTTTGTGAATGAAGGAAAGGGATTTGGAAGTTGGCTTCAGTTTCTTCCCAGTTAAAGAATTTTTATTTGATAAAAAATCATCTTTCAGCCCATCAGGTCCCTCAAGGTAAAGCAGAGGAGATAAAAAGCAGTTAAACAGTATACCAAGCACAGGAAAGTGGAGGAGGAGGAACATGTCAATGTTTTAAAAATGTTATTTAAAAGAAAAATACTGGAGCTGTCAGGGTGTTGCCCTCTGAAGTCCCAAGGCATTGCCACCACTCCCTGTAGTTCTGCCACATATCTTGCAAAGCAGACAGCTTTGTGTAAACTTTGTTTGTTCTGACTGGTTTTATTTTACATGTATTAACATTCCTTTGTTTTGAAAGACTCTATTACAGAATTCATATTCTGTTTTTGTTCCGTAGCCACTCACCTAGCAAGGTGCAGTATAGATTAGCCAGACACTGCAGAAAAGATACTGGAGGTAGTAAAGCTGCTGCTACTGAAGAGTCCAGTCCTTCATATGACTTGCAAAGAAACTAAAAGCATTACAGATGACACTAAGGAACATCAATATTATATTGCTAAATATGCAAACTGAATCTCATGTGTTCCTAGTGCACATTCAGTTTTGGATACAGCTGCTGGTGCAGAATGGAAAATCGAAATGGAAAATTTTTAATGCCATTTACTTTCACTACTGTCTTCTGGAATACTTTACTACCAGTATTACTGATATGATCAACTGTTGCCTTAGTGCACAGCTTAAGCACACAGATTCTCACTGTGTACAAACAGTCTTGTGGAAAACATTTATCCAATAATCATGTGGAAGTAATTTGAAGATTTTTTTCAAAAAACAGATTGCACAAACATTAATCTAGTGTGTTATCCATTTATTTTCCCTGAAGTTTTCCACAATCATTCTTTGTTATGGAAAAATAAAACCACATATTTGCAACATCTTCCTCTCTCCAAGGATTTTTTTCCAGCCCTCATGGCAGAAAGCCCCACTGGTAGTTATTGGCCTAAATTCTGCAGAGCAGAAAGGCAACTGTGCTGTGAAGATAATGAATTCTTGCCACCTGTAGAACTGCAGAGAGGCTGCCCATGATGTTGTGCAAAGAGCTATCTAACTTCAGCATAATTTCAGTTGTCACCAGTTTGCATCATCTTCCCAGTTCAGCTCTTCCTGTTCTTCCCAGCCAACACCATTCACCTAGAATAAGGGTAAAGATTAAATACAACAACTAGATCAATAGTTGTACAGCTAAGCTGCTGAAAGCTTTTGATTAGTTGTAGGAGACTGCAGGGAAAGTTTTTGAACACAACAGCCATGGAGCAGACAGAGTTCTTTCTAATTAGCCTGTGAGCCCCCTAAATGAAGTTTTGAAGTAACAAATAAATCTAAATTTAACCATGTTAGTTGCACTGTTTCTCATCTCTGTATACATTCGTATGGGCGACGTCCCCGCTTAGCTATCACTCGACTTCTGTACTGACAAAAAACACTGCTTCCTTTCAACAAGCAACACTCAAGAATAGGCCTATGTGGTGCTTTCTTCTTCTCAGTTTAATTATTAGAAAACATTCTAAACAGTTTTATATTGTGTACTGCAGACTTGGATAATCTATTACACAGTATCCAGGTCTGCTATGAATATATTTCATGGCTACAATCTGACATCCCCTTAGTATAACAGAAATACCTTACACCAGAACTATGCAGAATAGCAACATGCCAGTGTGCAATGTGCATTACTGTATGCGTAAAGTCCACTTCCATTGCTGTGAACAGAATATGTCTGCTGCGCTACAGCTAATAATTCACGTTGCATGCATAGCATCACTTATGCATGCGTCATTAACAGGAAGTTAATGTCAGTTGTTTAATTGCCATCTGCTGTTCAATCAAGCTATTCTGGCAGTAACATAAAGATATCATTAGCTGAGTAGTTTACAACATGTACAGGATTTTATTACCATGCTTCAAATCCTCACCTCTGTAAATTCAGCAGCTGCAAATTTGGAAGAAAACTGCACCTTCTGAGCATCACACACAGTACTGCAATTTGTGTCTAAGTTGTTGTGAATGACAGGATGGGGCCCCAGTTCTGGTAGAATCAAGAAAGTTGATGAAGGTTTGATGTCTGGGACCATGTCAGCAAACCAGTCCAGCTCTGGGTCATGCAACTCTTTCCTTTTCACCTGGATCATGAACTCCTCTCCTAAACCACATTTTAACTTGGAAGATTGCTCTACACACAATGTCTTTGGCAGAGAGGAAATTTTGCATTCCTTGTCTCCATGGTTATAACCATCACCATTGCTCCTAGGCCCTGCAAATGGACTACATTTGAGAGTTCGATTTGGAGACAGTTGCAACTCTGTGATGCTATTTAACCCTGTAGCAGTGAAACTGTTTCCTGAGGAAAGTTGGAAGTTAGGGGTATGAGCCACATCACCCCAAGATCTCTCATCCACATCATGACTGGTCAGACAGGGGCTGCTGTTGACACAAAATTCTTTTCTTCTGGTATCTATAGTTGCACTTTTCCCAGTCTCTAGCTCTTCACACTCACTCCAGTCTGGCCATTCCTCTACTGTCTTCTCAACTACATTCTTGCAGCTTCCACCATTCTTCAATGTATTTAAGCCATCAGGCACACTGTTTAAATGCAAAGTGTCTTGTTCCCCTGTGGAAGACATAGAATACATGCCTACTTTGACCTACACCTCTTACACCTAAAATTCATACCTTGCATTATAACACAAGAAAACATGCATGAACCCCTGCTCCTACTTCAAAACCAAAAATGTTACCTAACCTAAGGAATTGCTTACTGAGTAAGAGCGATATTCATATATAACCTGACATCCACCCTGCTGCTATCAGTTAATCAGTTCAAAACAAACTTTCAAGTGACATGAAGAGGACAGTCCACAGTTCTCATTCTATAACAGTCAGGTTAGGAGCTACAGGTGCTGGATTTTTCTCTGGACTGGTAGTTGTAGCAAAATCTTCTGCAGGTTTTTAGCAGCAAGGGCTGTTGTAAGAAAATAAAAAAGACCAAGGTTACCTTTTCTTAAGGCAATGTGAGAATCTTGCCTTGGCACATGATCTCTGTTGCTGAATGAAAGATTTCCTGAGTTGGGACACTTGAGGAATATACTTGAGTTATTCTGCAGAGGCTGATAGATCAGTCTTTTCTGGAAGTTGATTACATGACTGAGAGAATCTGAAGGGATACATGCGCAAAAAACAAAAACACATGTAGCTAGAATAGTGACATTTACAACAGCATCATCTGTAACCAAAATGTTTAAAACTGATGTTTAATTTGTATATTGTTACAGTCAATAACCAGCATGCAGGAAAAAGGTCATATCAAGTAAAACGTGTTTTTAAAAAAAACTTTTAATGCATTGTTCAGATCCTTCTAGAATGTTATAGAAGTGTTTTGGTGGTATCCCCCCCCCAACCTCCAGCAGGCCCCGCTTCCAGCATTCCCAGTGAAACCACCTGTCCAATGCAGTCATCCATAGGACAGGCAGGACACAAGAGGAGGGTTATGTAAGTTCACAGATGACCACTTGAGGAATTAGCATTACAGATTTATGGAACATTAAGTGAAATGCAATACATAAACAAGAAGCATAAGGCAATAACCACCATAACCGTTGTCCCTGTTATTTTCTAGATTGCAGTATTCATATTATACAAAAACAAATAATTAAAATAACTGCTCCAGGTTAACCAACAGAGTTACTCTTAGGCACATTTGGATTGTTCAAAACCGTATATATTTACTTACCTTCTGGGGAAAGGTCCGAGGTTTTAGTGAAACTTGGTGCTGAACGTTTGAAGATTTTTGTTCTGTCACCTCCCACAACAACATCAGGTCCAAGCAGTGAGACCAGCACTCCTAAACTTTGCAGTGTTATAGCTACCAGCGAGTCACTGGTATCTCGCAGCCCCAATAAAACCTAGAATAAGGACAGTTGGTCAAGCTCAGTTCCTTCCTTAACACTACCACTATTTTGGGGAAAGCCTCATTCAAAATGTTGTTGTTTTGTGCCTTCAAATTGTTTCTTATGGCAAACTCTAAGGCAAACCTATCAGAAGATTTTCTTGGCAAATTTCTTGAGGCTGTTTGCCATTGCCATTGTGACAGAGAATGTGACTTGCCCAAGGTTACCCAGTGGGTTTGCATGGCCAAGTTGGGATTTGAAACCTGGCCTCCAGAGTCAGTCCAATGCTCAAACCACTATATCACACTGGGTCTCTCTCATTCAAAATACAATGCTCCACTGTAGTATGTGCCAATCTAACAACCTTACAACAAAGGGTCAGGGAATGTTGGATAGGACTCAGCAGAACTATTTTTGTTCCCAGAAATAGAAACTTAAGAGAATAAAGGATGGGGCAGCATTTATTGTCATAAGCAGTTCCCTAGCTGAAGCCAGTATGTTCTAGATAAACTACTTTCTGGTTCCTGTTCTGCATATTTACCTGTGGTAATATGATATTTTTCAGCTCTTTTTGAGTAAACAATTCTGCATAGGCATCTAGGTGAGATAGCAACACTATCCGAACATGCTCTTCATGCACTTCAAACAATTTCAGCAGCACAGGGCTGACATGTGCTTGGAACACAGCTGGAGACAGCAGGCCACTGATCTCGCTTTCACCCACTTTATCTGAAGTGAAAGAGTGAACATGATGCCAGTTGAAACTAGCAATGTGAAATTACTACCACAGATTTTCAAATATCTATATCATCACAAAAGCTTCAGTCATGTTTGTATGTAGTTACCTCTCCCTTGAGCTACCTGAGCTGGAAATTTACAGCAACCATGCCTTCTACCTTATTGCCATTTTAATGTCTGAAAATGGGCAGAATGTGAAAGCAAGAGACACAGATAGTTGCTGACTGAACTAAAATAGAATGTATCAATTAATGGTGAAATATGGCACCTTTTTTCTGTCTATAAGGCACAAAACCCAATGGAACACATAAAGTTAGAATATAATGCAAATCTCTACAGGAAAGTTAGGTTTCTGATAAAAAGGTTGTAACACATATGATGTAATGTGAACACTTACAAACCCCCAAACAAAATATTACTATCAACTTGCCTAACCAGTTTAAAATACTTTATATAAAATGTTTATAGAAAACATTTTTAAAAACTTGCATATTTATATAAAGTATTATGAACTGCTAATGTGAATGGATAATTATCAAGTTTTGTTCTATGAAAAGGCTAAGCATTCTACTCATGAAGCCATCTAATTAAAAATAATAATTGTAAGCCACTCTGGTAGCCATAATAATCACGTGTAGCATTCTCTGAAGTTCTAGTCAGCCTTAATTTACATCCACAGTGAATGCATTTGTACTTATTCAGAAGACATAATATGCAAAGTTTACCTTTCCTTGGACTGAGGAGATGAGGAAGGAAACTCCTGATAGCTACTGGTTCAGCAAAAACAAGCTGATTGAGCAAGAGAGGTACCAACCTCAAAGCAATCAACTGCTCTGGCAAGCCACTCAGTCTGTCCAGCAGAAATCTGTATTTGGAAAGAAACTGTTTAGTCTGCTTTATCTTTTCCTTGTACGCAGTTAACATTTTTTTTAATAAAAAAATCATATGCTTTCTCCTTTTTCTGACATCCTTCTGGGTATAAAACTAGCTCCCACTGTAGAAATCACAGTTTTGTCAATCTTATTATGAATCCAAATTGGTGAAGCTCTCCCTTGCATGGTACTTTCCTCATGATTTAGAATCCCAACTTTTTAGGGTTCCTGATCAAGTGGAGAGCAACCGTAGATAGGGTAAACTCTCCTGTTCAGACCTTTCACTCCTCAGGTTTAGTCTATAGTATGAGACATGGAGATGAAGAGCTAGTATGCTTTTCTTCTAGTGGGCTGATTCAAAATGCTTTGTATATGAGTGAATAGTGATAATACGTCTTTGAGTTCTTGTGAGATATAGACAGGCTGATGGAAAGCGAATACTATGTCTCTATTAAGTGACATGTCAGTTTTCCACCAGAAGTTGTATGAACAAAAAAGGGGAATGACTTTTCTCAAAATGTAATTTTTTAAGCTTCATACTTCATCATGTGGAAGTCTGAAGTTAGTACTGTATTACCAAGTCCAGTGCTGCCACTGCCATGGGCCAGGATCTGTGAAAAGGAGCCTGAAGAATGGATCCAGACAAGTGTCCCAGCCAAAGAGCAGCCTCATGCTGCTCTCCCTGTTGAACAGCAACCTCACCCAGAAGAGGAATAAAGGCAGGATTCAATTGCAGCTGATGGAGACATCTAGGTGCTGGTGATTTATTGCCTTTGCCTGCACTATCAGTTAATTGTTTCTTCCCAGTAGGCCTTTGTAAGTGTTACCTGAATCATAACATCCATCACCATCCATTACTCCATGCCCTCAAATAATCAAAGGTAACTCTGTTGTTGTGAAAAGTCTAAACCTTGAGAATAACAAGGTAGCTTATCAAATGTTTTATTAATGCAGGAGCCTGTACAGATAGGCCAAAATAAAGCTGCTTCGGTTCACTCTGAAGGTATGCTATTTAAATGCCGCATCCTAAGAGGCCAGAAGCCAACCCAAAGCCACACTTCAGTCCTAAGGACTGGAACACAGTTTTGGCGCACCTTCTTGCTTCTTAAGATGTGTGTGTCATTTAAACAGCATACCTCCAAAGTGACCCCCAAAGTTTTTTCCATTCCTTTTAGGCCTGGTTCTTTTCTGAAGATGTAGTCAGCTTTATTTTGGTCTGTCTGTTCAGGCCTGTAGATACATTTTCAAAGTTTGTACAGATTCAACCAAGCAGCTATTTACTGTCCTCTTAACTTTTTGCCCTCTTAACTTTATAACCTCTCTATGGTGCTGTACAGACCAGTGAAAGTGCCGACCTGCATACGTAGTAGGGTTGCCTCGGGGCGCTGCTTATATATGCCCCGCAACCCTAGTATATAATCTGCATGTCAAAATGGTGGCACCCAGTACACATGGGCGCCACCATTTTGACGTGGCAAATGCTTAGTGTCTGCACGTCCCGGCACCATTGTGACGCCGCAAGTGTGCCATTGACGCACTGTGGCGTCACAATGGTGCCGCATAAAGAACAAAATTTTTAAGGGTTCTTTTTGCTCCGCATGGAAGCCCCGCAGTCTGGAGGCTGCGGCATTTGGAGAATGGCCCAAAACAGAGGCAGGTTGAAGACATCAGCTCGGTTGGAGCTCCCTCAGCTGTCTTTATTCAACAATAAGTTCCTTTAGATAATGTGAGCTCAAAACACTCTTTAGTAAGCAGCTTCTTGGGAAAGATGCCATTTCTTGACATGTGTTAAGGGATCCCAACTATTTTCCAGGGCAACTCTCTACCTGGTTTATTTTCTTGGCTTCTTGGCCTTGAACAGTGTAACATGCTCCAGCATATCCTCAAATTTGCCCCCAAATAGCTCATCCTCATTGATCAATTGTTTCTCATGATCTTCTGAGATGTGGACACCCCCCCCCCATCCTGCCACCATAAATGTAACCTAATCAATCACATCATTTATCCTTTGGCACCGTTCATGCCAGGGCTGCAGCAACTGTATGTGCCTGCCCCCAATCCAAGCCATCATTGCGGTCCTGAACTGGGCTGCCGAAAAGGAGCAGTTTTTTCCATTCCTTTTAGGCCTGGTTCTTTTCTGAAGATGCGGTGCTGACGTAGTCATCTAAATGCCGTCATCTGAATGCCACACCCTGAACGGGGTGGGAAACAACGTCATTTCACCTGTCTTTTCAGGCCTTTGTTTACCTGGAGAAGATACTATGTCCCTCAGCTGTGTTGCCCAGCTAATGAAAAATTCTGACTTTTTCTCCTCTATTTTCAGTGTTAAACTGTTCAGGAAGCTAGTTTCAGCTCCACAATGTTAAATTACAAAACATGGTAAAGCTGAAATCACACCCAATTGTTTCTGAACAATCTCCTTAGCAGCCCCTCTAAGTATACACAAACACTGCAAAATAGTAAACACAGAAAAATATATAATAAGCAGCTGGGTGATGTGCCAAAATCCAGGCCTCTAGTATTTCTCTTATTCCTCAAATAGTTGATAGTGAAGTTCTTAGTCACCCAGAATCCAGCAAAATGGATAAAATGAATTATCCAATCTAATAGTCACACTTTTTCACCAACATTTTACTTCCATCAAGGCCAAAAGTCTTAGGTTTTGGCTTATGAAATACAGCTATTCCATTTTGCAAAGAAGCATATGAGCACCATAAAGCGAGCAAACATTACAGCTTTCCAGATCCTCACAGTGATCCCTCTGAAACATCCTATTGAGCAACAGCAAAATCTCAAAAACCTTCAAAAAGACATTCCATTTTCGTACAAGTTGCTGTACTTTCTAAGAGCAGATGTTTTTACCAAAAGAATAAGCTGTCTGGTGCAGGTAGTTCAGGAGCAGACAGAGGCACTTAAGATAATATTAGATTGTAACTCCTATTAGCCCCAACAAGCATAGCTGATGGTCAAGATGACTTGAGTAGTACAACAATTTCTGGAAGGCCACTGATTTAAAACATTTATGCCAGGCCTTTCCAAGCATTCTTTGCGACAAAAATAAGGGACACAAATACACTCAATGGAATGGCCCCTTAGGCTCTCCTATATCCTTCTCTACTGCACAGCACTGCCCTCATGTGTTTCCCCAAATGCCAGGTGATCAAGAGTTAATGTAATTCTGATAGCACCTCAATGATGAAGAGAATGGTTTGATGAAGCAAATATAGATCTATGATTCCCAAACTCTGGTCCTCCAGGTGTTTTCGACTTCAACTTCCAGAATCCCCAGCCATCTTGATTTAGGGTTGTGGGAATTGAAGTCCAAAACACCTGTAACACCTGAGTTTGGGAATCACTAATATATATATTAGTGATTCCCA
>NC_056525.1:129159842-129160038 GCF_019175285.1 Sceloporus undulatus | reverse complement strand
GATGCCTTGGACGACGAAGGCGAGACGAGATGGCCCTCCGGCTCGGTAGCCTTCCTAGAATGCGAGCCCTCCGATCTCTTCGTCGGTTTGGAGGCCGGCTCGGTACCCTCAGTCCCCGAAGACTTGTGGGGGCTCTTGGAGGGTTTGTTGGTGGCACTGGGCGGTTTCGAGCCACGGGCCACATCGGAGGTGGCGG
>NC_056525.1:129137399-129159817 GCF_019175285.1 Sceloporus undulatus | reverse complement strand
GAGGCTACGAGCCGAGGGCCATCTCGTCGCCTGTCGTCGTCCAAGGCATCTCGCCATGCTTCCAGCCAAGGACGGGCTGTGCCTTCGAGGGACAGGGTCTCCTAAGACCTTCATCGTCGGCAGCGGCTGCTGTCCTCCTAGACCTCCCGGACAATCCTTTCTTCCCACGAGGAGGTCCCAGGCCTGGGAAAAAGAGGCACCACGACAAGTCGGTTCGTGATCCTGCCCCAAAGAAGTCCAAGTCTTCTAAGGACCGGCCCACCACCGACCCACCGAGGATGAAGGACAGAAGCGCTCCCCTTCCAAATGGGCCCGCCGCTTCCACGTTCGACAGTCCCACGCGATCGGGACCTACGCCTGAGGGTCGGCGGATCCGTGCCTGACACCCGCTGCCTCAGCCCCCATGGACTTTGTCCACAGGACGGAGACACCGCTCTCCTTCCTTCGCCGGAACACCGGTCGGCTTCCCACTCTGGGACCGACACAAGACGACCAGCCCCACAGGCAGGGGATACCGGACCTGTTTCGACGCGCAATTGGCGGTATTATTTGTCGGTTTCGGAGGACAGAGCGATGAAGGAGTTTCACCAGGGAACCCCCGTCCCGTACACCAAGGCACCCTGTTCCAGATGGTCCCGACCGTATCTGTTTACGAGAGATCGCATCTCCACCTCGCGGCACTCGCGATCCCCAACGGACCTGTTCATCCGCCCAAGATCCCAAGTCGGGTGACGACCCTCTCCTCCGACTTGGACTCTGACGAGGAGCCTTTGCCCCGTCTGAAGCACCTTGGATGAAGAACGTCCTCTCGGTGTCGGCCTCGCCACAGAGATCAACCCAACCGTCTTCCCCGTCGGATGACGTCCGGTCCTTCACGAACACGGGTCAAGTTGGCGAGGCTCTCGACATACAAGCTCGCTTCCCGGATGACGACGCGGAGGACCCGGTAGAAGCGCGGGTGCACGAGTGCCCACTCCACCTTGTCTGCCTCTCTCCCGTCTCTTCAGACCATCGTGAAGAGGTCCTGGGACTCCCCAGCCACCTTGTCCGCGTCCTCTCGCAAGGTGGAGTCGCTCTACAGAGTCGCCCCGGTGAGCTGCCCTTGTTGAGGCCAAACCACCCAAGGCAAACGCGCGAAGGAGAAGGAGCCCAACCACGCTTTCGTTCCTAAGCAGGCGACTCCCCTGTCAACCGGAGACCAAGAAATTGATGGCCTGGCCAAGAAGGCCTATCGGCAGCGGCACTCACAGTGAAGGCCGTCAATTACACCACCTGCATGGGGCCTATATCAAGACCCTCATGGAACGGATCTCCCCCTCATCCCGGACGTCCCGGATGACATCCAGAGGCAGCTGGTGGAGATCAGGGATGAGACCATTCCATTGGGAGTTGGCTCTCACCACTCCAGAACCACGCTGGTTGAGGGCCTCGGACCTCAACCCTACAGTCAGGGAGGCCATCGAAGACATGCCGCTCGACGGACCGGCTCTTCCATGCCGAGACTGACGACCGCCTGACAGGAGTCAGGATGAAGCGGCGGCGAAGAACATGGCTGTCCAAGACACCACTTCTCCATTCTCGGAAGCGCAGACCCGTGGCAGCGCAAGGTCAGTCCAGGGAATCCCCCGGGATCAGCAGTCCCACAACAGGGCTCCCAAAGACACCGCTTCCCCTCCAGTCTTCCTCCTCCTCTGGCCGTCGAACTTCCGCCTCGGTACCGCAAGTCCCGCCGCAGACACCGACCATGGAAGAGAAACCTGAAGGGACGCAGCGCGCTTCGTTCTCTCTCACCCTCTTTCTTCTTGGACATTCTGAGCCCTTTGTTTAAACCTGGGCCTCTATAACATCGGACTCGTGGGTTCTCAACATCGTCCGTAGGGTTATGCCCTCGAGTTCCAAGAGCTCCCTCCAACTGGAGCCTTTCAGTCCACTTCCCCCTCGGACACCCTTCTCGACGAAGTGCGCGCTTGCTTGGTAAAGGGGCAATTCTCCCCTTTGCGCCCGACCATACCCCGGGCCTTTTTCTCCAGTACTTCAGGTACCGAAAGCAGATGGGGGCCTCAGGCCATCCTGGACTTGAGACAATTGAATTGTTCCGGACTACGCCGTTTCGATGGTAAACCTTGGCTTCCATCTGCCTCTGCTTCACCAGACATGTGGTTTGCGACGTCGACCTGAAGGATGCCTACTCCATATCGGGATCCGAGAGTCCCACCGGAGATTCCTCAACCTTCGCTGCGGCTCCAACTGTACCATTACAACGTCTTCCCTTCGGCTTGCCACAGCTCCATGAGTCTTCACAAAGCGCATGGCACCGGTGGTGGCATACTCCATCGAAGGGCTTCATGGTCTTTCCCTACCTGGAACGATGGCTGTTTGCAGCCGAACCAAGGCGAGCTGCAGGAGGCAATCTCCTTCGCTTGCACCTTGGACTCCCGCGGGCTGGTCGTCAACAGGGAAAAGTCCCACTTCACACCGCCAGGCAGGTCAATTCATCGGGGCCACCTCGACTCGAAAGATGCTCCGCATTTCCCCTCCGGACCGCTTTCAGGCCTTGACACGTCCCTCAGGCCGTGCATATCCCCAGAAGGGGAGAGCCAGAGACGTCCAAGCGCCCTGGCACATGGCATCGACGACATTCGTCACCCCTTGGCAAGACTTCGTCTTCGGCCTCTCCAATCTGGTTCCTCTCCGTCTTCTCTCCGTTGAGGACCTCCGTCAAAGTGGCTCACGGTACGAGGCCGTGGCCGCTTCCCTCAGATGGTGGCCGACAGCTGCAACGCGAACCGGGATGCATTTTCATCAGCCCCAGGCACACTGACTCTGACAACCGAGCATCCCTGGAGGGATGGGCGCTCACGCTCGACTCGTCGTCAAAGACAGGTGGTCCGCGCAAGACAACTTCCTCACACAACGCTTTGGAGATGCTCGCAGTGGAAAAGCCTTGAGGCGTTCGAGTTCGCTGTCTCAGGAAGGGTTTTTCCCCGAGGACAGACAACACACCGTGGATGTATTACATCACAAACAAGGTGTTACCAATCCAGGACCCTGCTCGACCTCAACGCTCCGCAATCTGGATTGGTGATATCCAGAGACGCGTCCTCCTCCAGGCGATCCACCTCCCTGGGAGGACACGAGTTGGCAGACCGCCTCAGCAGATATCCATCAGTGTGCCACGAGTGGAGCTCCATCCCGAGACAGTCAGCGACCTCTTCGACCGTGGGAACCTCCCGGATCGACCTCTTCGCGACCAGATGGAACAGCCACTGTCCCCATTTTGCTCCAGGAAGCGAATGGACGGATCCCTCGGAGACCATTCGCTTTTCCTCGGACATAGGAGCTTCTCTACGCCTTCCCTCCGTTCCCCTCCATCAGGGTGGTGTTCAAGATGACAACAGACCACTCGCATGCGATCCGGCACCCCGTGGTGGCCGAGCAGCCGTGGTTTCGCATCCTTCGCCACCTCTCCAGGAGATGCTTCCCTCCGTCTCGACCTCTCGACTCGTCTGTCGATCCCAGGACGGACGATTCTCACCCGGACATCGAGAGCCTGCCGCTGTAGCCTGAGGATACAGCCCTGACGCCCTGCCAGAGCAGGAGGACGGTCCATCCTGGCTGCAAGGAAACCTCCACCCGGTCCTACGCCTGAATAGGAGATTTGGCCTCTTCCTTGATCGAAAGGGCTTGTCTCCTGCTCAGGTTGTCCACTCCAGTGGTGCTGGGTTTTTGATGGCACTTTTGAATGGGGCTGTCCCTCACATCCATCAAATGCTACGTTCTGTCATTTGTGCCAAATACTAGTTCGGGGGAGGGTTTCTTTCTCAAAGCCCCTTGGTGAAGGGTTTCCTGAAGGTTGTGCCAACCTTATCCCTCCTGTGTCGGTACAACGCCGGCTTGGAGGTTGGAGACTGTACTGTCCGCCCAATCCAGCCTTTGAACCGATGCCACAGCGGACTTGAGACTATGGACTTGGAAAACGCTTTTTCTTGGTGGCCCTGCGAGCCCTCCGATCTCTTCGTCGGTTTGGAGGCCGGCTCGGTACCCTCAGTCCCCGAAGACTTGTGGGGGCTCTTGGAGGGTTTGTTGGTGGCACTGGGCGGTTTCGAGCCACGGGCCACATCGGAGGTGGCGGAAGGGACTGCCTTTCCAGAAGTGGCACTGGATACACTGGCCCGAGAAGATGAAGCGGGGGCGCGGAGGGCGGGACAGAGGACAACCGTGAACCCCCCTCTTGTACCTTGCCGAGGGCAATCGCCGAAGTGAGCCGGGACTCACGGTTCTTCCGGGCCTGAGACGAGAGGGATCTGCAGAGCAGGCAGGCCTTGGTATCATGGTTATTGCCAAGGCACAAAAGGCAGGAGGAGTGCGGGTCCTGGACGGGCACCTTGCCCCCACAAATGTCGCACTTCTTGAAGGGTGCAGGCATTTTCGAGGTCGTTAAAGCCAGAGGAGAATCCGTAAACGAGGTCAACAGTCCGAAAGTCCGAAGTTACCAGGGGCGGGAGACAAAGAATGGTCAAGAGTACAGTCCGAGGTCAAAAAACGAAAGTGATTCCAAGCAAGCGAAAGTTCCCTGAAGCAGCTAGCACAGTGGAAAAAAGGAACTGGGGAAAAGAACGGGAAGGCAGAGGCCTTATAACGGGTGGGCGGAGTTACCGCCAAAAAGTTTCAATATGTTGCAGAGTAAACTCTGCCCAGTGATTCCAGTAGGTTCCGAGCAGCACTGCGCAGGCGCAGTGAAACCCATTTGTATGATTCACAGAGACCACGAAGAAGAAATATAATAATGCATAATACTGTAAATAATAATAACTATAAATAAATATAATAACAATATAAAATTAATTTCATAGAATCATAGTTGGAAGAGACCAGAAGGGCCATTCAGTCCAGCCCCCTGCCATGCAGGAACTCTCAATCAAAGCATTGGCGACAGGTAGCTTGCATCCATTGGTCTGGATCCTGTTCTTTGAAACAGCAGAAAATAAGCTTGTTCCCTCCTCAATATGACATCCCTTCAAATATTTAAACAGGGCTATCATATCACCTCTTAACATTCTCTTCTCAGGACAATGGATGCAAGCTACAGGAAAAGAGATTCCACCTCAACATTAGGAGGAACCTCCTGACAGTAAGGGCTGTTCAACAGTGGAACTCACTCCCTCAGAGTGTGATGGAGTCTCCTTCCTTGGAAGTCTTTAAACAGAGGCTGGATGACCATCTGTCAGGAATGTTCTCTGGTGCAGCAGAAAAGAAGCTTGTTCCCTCCTCAGTATGACACCCCTTTAAGTATTTAACAGGGTTATCATATCACCTCTTAACCTTTTCTTCTCCAAGTTAAACACCCCCAGCTCTCTGAGTCATCCCTCATAGGGCATGGTTTCCAGACCCGTCACCATTTTAATCGCCCTCCTTTGGACACGCTCCAGTTCCTCAATGTCCTTTTTGAATTGTGGTGCCCAGGACTGGACACAGTATTCCAGGTGGGGCCTGACCAAAGCAGAATAGAGTGGCACTATTACAGTGATGGCGAACCTTTTTGGTTCGCCGTATTGGGGGCAGAGCTTCCCCCATCCGGGGGCGGGGCCACATGCTGGGGATGGAGCTTCCACCCTCCAGGGACGGGGCTATCCCTGTGCCCTTTCCCGCCTCCAGTTGTCTCTGAGAGACAGCTAGAAGTTGGGGAGGGGGATTGGGGGAGGGAGTGACAGGCGTGCCTGCTCCTCCTGCCCTTCCTTGGCCTCTAGCTGTCTCTCCCTGCCGGGTCCTGGGCTCCGTCGCGGCCCTTCCAGCCCCAGACCTTCCTCCGGAGAGAGAGATGTGGGGCTGGAAGGGCTGTGAAAGAGCCCAGGACGGCGGCGTGCTGGGTCTTTCACTGCCCTTCCAGCCCCAGATCTCTCTCTCTGGAGGGAGGGCTGGGGCTGGAAGGGCCATGACGGAGCCCAGGACCTGGCACGCCACCGTCCTGGGTTCTTTCACGGCCCTTCCAGCCCCAGATCTCTCTCTTCGGAGGGAGGTCTGGGGCAGGAAGGGATGTGATGGAGCCTGTTCGGCTGAAGGAAGGGGCTTGGGCACCCGTCCCAGGACCTTCCCTTTGGCCCTTTCCTTCTGCCGAACGGGCTCCAAGGGGTCCGTTTGGCCGAAGGGAAGGGAGGCCGAAGGAAGGGGCTTGGGCATGCTGCTGTCCTGGGCTCCCCCACGGCCCTTCCAGCCCCAGATCTCTCTCTTTGGAGTGAGGTCTGGGGCTGGAAGGGTCGCTACGGATCCCAGGACCTGGCACGCCGCCGTCCTGGGCTCTTTCACAGCCCTTCCAGCCCCAGATCTCTCTTTGGAGTGAGGTCTGGGGCTGGAAGGCCGCGATGGAGCCCAGGACCCGGCACATCACCATCCTGGGCTCCTCTGCGGCCCTTCCAGCCGCAGATCTCTCTCTCGGGAGAGAGGTCTGGGGGAGGAAGGGCCCCTGATAGAGCCAGGACACGGCACGCCACCACTGCTCCTCCTCAGGGGCCTTTCCCTGCCCCCATCTGTCTTTCTGGAGACACTTGGAGGCTGGGAAAGGTATCTGGGGAGGAGCAACAGGCACGTGCTGGTCACTCCGCCTTCCCCCCCGACCCTTTCCCAGCCACCAGTTGTCTCCAATAGGCAACTGAAGACCGGGAAAGTGCTAGGAGAAGGAGCCAGACATGCACACCTCTGGCTCCTTCTCTCTAGCGCCATTTTCTGTCTTCCTGCTGTCTCCGAGAGACAGCGGGAGGTCTGAAAATGGCAGGGAGAAGGAGGAACGGGAATGTGCGTGCCTATTTCTCCTTCCCCCAGTGCCCGTGCCCGGCAAAACGGCCCAGAGTGCCACTTCCGGCACGCGTGGCATAAGTTCGCCATCACGGCACTATTACTTTTCTTGATCTAGACACTATACTTTTATTTATGCAGCCTAAAATTGCATTGGCCTTTTTAGATGCCGTATCACACTGTTGATTCATGTTCAACTTGTGGTTTACTTGGACTCCTAGATTACTTTCACATGTAGTCTCGTTCAGCCAGGTGTCCCCCATCTGAGCATTTAATTTTTCTGCCTAAGTGCAGTACCTTACATTTCTCTCTGTTGAATTTCATTTTGTTAGCTTTGTCCCAGCTTTCTAGTCTGTTCAGGTCGTTTTGAATTTTGATCCTGTCCTCTGGAGTTTTAGCTACTCCTCCTAGTTTGGTGTCATCTGCAAATTTGATAAGTATGTCCCCAATTCTGTCATCTAAGCCATTGATAAAGATGTTGAATAGCATTGGGCCCAGGACAGAGCCCTGTGGACCACACTGGTCACTTCTCTCCAGGATGAAGAGGACCCGTTGTTGAGCACCCTTTGGCTTCGGCCTGTAAACCAATTACAAATCCATGTAACAGTTACCTTGTCCAGCCCACATTTAACAGCTTGTTTGCAAGAATGTCATGGGAAACCTTGTCAAAGGCTTACTGAAATCAAGCGATACTATATCCACAGCATTCCCTTCATCTACCAAGCTGGTAATTTTATCAAAGAAAGAGATCAGATTAGTCTGGCATGATTTGTTTCTTTGAAACCCATGTTGACTTTTTGTGATTATCGAGTTGCCTTCTAGATGTTCACAGACTCTCTGTTTAATTATCTGCTCTAGAATCTTTCCTGGTATTGATGTCGGACTAACTGGACAATAATCTTTTTAATTATTTGATTATGGTATTTATACCCCGCTCTTCAGCCCTAAAGGCTACCAGAGCGGCTTACAATTATTATTTTTACTTAGACAGTTCCCTTGATGTTAGACTAATTGGACGATAAATGTTGGGATCCTCTTTTCCCTCCTTTTTGAAGATGGGGACATTTGTCCTCCTCCAGTCTGCTGGGACTTCTCCTGTTCTTCAGGAGTTCTCAAAGATTATTGCTAATGGCTCTGATATTACATTTGCCAATTCTTTTAATACTCTTGGGTGTAGTTCATCTGGTCCTGGAGACTTATACTCATTTAGATTAACAAGGTATTCCTGTACTATCTCTTTGCTCATTCTGTGCTGAAAGCACACAAACAAAAAGCAACCCTCAAGTGTAGTGAAATTTGTTGAAATTACAATTACCTGAATTTGTGTCTATGGCATATCAAAAGACCAAGGAACTATTGTCTTAAGGATTGGTTGCAACATACACAGGATAACTCTAGCTCTACTCTTATTTCTACATCTAACCCAGGTCAGTTATGGGTGGCCTCACGTGCTCATACTCACAACCATGTGTCCTAACTTTGGAACTTTCTTTCCCTAAACATCTGTTCCTGGGAATAATTTTTACAGATCATTATTACTTGAGTAATTTTTCACTTGTGCACTGATCATTTTATTTGTAGAAGAGAATTACATTATCTATTCTGAGACTGCAGGTGCTTACTAGTAGAGAATTCATTTATGCAATCATTCCATATCTATCCATTTAGTTAGAACCTTGTATTTTGCTTCCTAATACATTTTGAAATTACCATTGGAAAGCATCTTTGTTTTTCAAAGAACAGTGCTGTTTATATAACTGTGACTGCTGAATGTGAAAACCTGGCACACCATAGTCCTTGAAGATTACTTCCAATCACATATATTATATTAGTTAACATATATTCCAACAGTATGCTCACCGAAAGAATTCATGGGATAGTAGATTAGACAGCGGGAAACGGCACACAGGATCAGGATTTAGCAAAGCAGTGCATAAGGTCTGCTGAAAACTGATGAAAACATCCTCTGCAACTGAAGGACACAATTTTGGAATTAAATCTGTCAAAAAAACCCCAAGATCAAGCAGCACTAGCAGCTTCAATTTTGCCCAGTTCTGAGAAGATACTCTTTACAAAGAGAAACTGCAATTCTAGATTTGAAGAGGATTTTATTTTACTTCACAGTGCAATACAGCTGAGCAGACCTATTCTTTGGAAGTGATCCGACATTAAAGGCATCAGTGGTGCTTGGCTGATTTGTGGTGTATTCCAAACAACAACACATTTGGGACAGTTATTTTTCTGAGTGTGTCACCAAGAGAAAACATATGATAAAATGATCTTGCTGAAGATTCCCACATTCCTTATACCAGGGATGAAAAACCTTTGGCCTGCTGTTTAATCCAGTTTGCTGAGGGTCAGGGAAATGTACCGTCCTCAAATGTGCAATGCCTGGAACACTGCTGTTGTCTCTGATCACTGACCAGTTATTACACATCTTGCATGTGCTCCCAATGTAGAACTCAGTGTGAAATTATCTGGTCTGCTAGCTTGGTTTCAGGTGGAAATCTGGCCTTTAAGATCATTAAAATGCTCCACCCCTAATAAGAACTATTTCTATGACTTATGCAGTCTGAGAAGCCATTACTTTGTCACCTGAGATACCATCTTAAACAACAGATTACATATACAATTGGCTAGTTTTACATTTAAGACAGCTGTCGTTCAGACTCACTACAGCAGAATCTCTAGTAGAACCTGATAAATTAGAACCACAATATCATTAATTAAGAGGCAGCGTATTAAATGAGTCATTTAAAACCAACACGGCTTAACAGGTTGTTTCCTACACAAAGACTGTACAAAAATGGAATACTCCTTCAATATCACTAAATATGAAAATAGAAAAATAATGGAAAACTGTTTTTAAGGAGTAAAGGTTCTGCAATGAAATAGAATACTAGTGCCTACAATGAAGGTCCCTTTCTGGATCAACACGATTCCCCAGAATTTCCGTTTGCAGATTGAGGAATATCGAACACACCACCTGTAACTTCAGCCAGCTGATACTGCATATCCTCTACCTGGGTGCCCATAAGCTTTGTGCCATCTGGCCACTGTAGTGTGCCCCTCCAACCCTGCAAACTGGCACAGGTCATGACAGCCACTCTTCTCAGATCTCAACTGGCATTCCCTTCTCAACAACTCTGAAAGCCACCAAGAGAAAACCTCTCAGTGAGGGGAAAACGCAAATCCAGCTAACATTTTTAGCAATCTCAGGCAGAAGTAAATACTATAGTTCTGTCAGATGGAACCTGGCCCAAGAAATTGAATCAGCTGTGATGTTGTTGGCCTCAATACTCTCCTGAGCAGAGACTGGATCCCACCACTCATGGTGAAAATCCAGACCCCAGACAATCCATGTTGACCTGCACAAACTCCTTGCCTTTCTCCACATACACAACCTACAGCCTCAGATGTGCCACCAACACTAAGGTCGCCAATCTATACACGCGATAGACTGAATGGTTAAGGCCCTCTATGAATGAATGAATGAAATTTTATTTCTATACCGCTATTCCTTGCAGATCACAGCGGTTTACAAAAATCTCCATCAAAAACACTACAATACATCAACCCATAACCCAATAATACAAAAACCCATGATACCAATTTAAAAACAATACAAAGTATCCTAAAACATTTCATACAATCAATTCACAATCTAAAAACCAATTAAAAACCAAAAACTCTACTCCAGATGTGACCCTCCTGGTGTCAACCTGAGGTGCTTTCTGTCAGCCGGGTGTTCTGGAATGTGCAAGCAAGCCTCCTTGAGGACAAAGGATGCCAGATAATCTTGCATCCTTTCTAGAACTGATTGTAGTGTTTCCATGTGGAAGTTCCACTTGAGGACAAAATCACTGACCTTGTGAAGTGTCAGGATTGGGTTAATACTGCCATGATTTATGTATGTGTGTCAGATTCTCAATTCTGTCGAAGAAGTCTTACTAGATGGACTTTTACTGACCTTTCAATAAAGGCTTTCTGTTAATCCTCAGAAATTTACTGAGTATGGGGAAAGTTGCTATGATTTTCTGACAATTAGATAAAACTCACCAAGGTCTTGATTGATCTGAAATGCATTTGGTGCAAACTGCCACACAACCAGAACTTAAGATGGAACAAACCCCAGAGAGCAACCTGGGAGCTGAGAGCAAGCTGAGTTGGCAGTCCAGGAACTAGAAGCTGTTCCTCAGGGAGCCTTCACATCCAGGTGTGAGGCATCCACTAAGGGGCCCAGGCTATGGAATCCATCCCAGCTAGGCCTGGGTTGCACTCGTGGTACAAGACTGAGGCTTCCTCATGGAAGAGGGAGTGATACCCAGCCAGCAGAGTTGCAGACTGGGATGTCAGCGGGTGGGGGAGCAAGGTGGCCCCCTACATTCTGGGGGAAAAAAAGAAGCGAAAATCAGGATCCTTCAGCAGGATAACAGTCAACTGGAAGGGGTCACATCGCTGGATGATCGGTTGCCCAACCAACTCTCCAACTGGCACCAGGGGTGCCGCAAGCAGCGGCAGCACCTGCAATTGTGGAACTGTCAATTCCACCACCAACTCCACCAGTTCCAGAACCTGGATGGTCTGGGGACTCACAGGTAATGGTAGGATTGCTGCAGCAGTCTGGGGAACAGCAGTTGTAAAGAGTTCATGAGCTCAGAGTGGGCTTTGATGGTGATCCAAAGATGTGCCATTCTTCCTTGCCCAGGTAGCAGTATTCATGAACACACATCTTTCCAGATGAGGCTTTGAGAGTTAGGTATGTAGCCACCCATTTGGAGGGAGGGGCAGCACTGTGGTTGGTGCAGCTCTACAATGAGGGGGCACTGGCTCTGTGTGATACGCAAGCCTTCATGGTGGAGTTGTGTACGAGGTTTGAAGACACATTTCATAGAGAAAATACCCACACTTTTTTTTTTCTGAATCTGCATCAAGGGTCCCAGTCGGGGCTCAAATACTTGGAGGAATTTCAGGACTTAGCTGCCCAAATTTTAGCGTGGCCGAACACTGTTAAAGTTAATCATTTTTATAAAGGTCTACATATCGACCCACTGGAGGGGGCATAGGGTAGCACATCCCAGAACCCCTGATGGGTCAAATCCTTCTTGCTGGAGAAGGGGAGCTGCTAAAAGAGATTGTTAGGCTACTACTGAGCCCACTGCCAAAAAGCCTCCTGACAATACGGTACACCAGGTGACTGGAGGGTCAGGTAAGACTGAAAAGGAGCAGTATCAGCACATGGTATTCTACCTGGGAGGTGGCAAGGAAGGGCACCTGGAGGCCACCTGCTCACAGAAAGACACCACCACCTGTGGTGTGGCACTACAGAATCTGCATTGGTCCCCAAGTTTGGGGAATAGAAACCCACCAGTGACAGGAGGAAATCCATGGGATGAACCAGCTGGTGAGTCATCAGTCATCTTGGATGACACCAATGAAGCCCATGGGAGAGCCGGGGAGACAGCATGAAGAGCAACACAGCAGCTACCAGATATCTGTTGAAGTAGCAGAGTTGGAGGCATGGAAACAAGAGCTTGTTCCTCCACCCTTTGTTGTCGTAGACGGGAACCACCAGTTCAAGTTATGGAAAGTCTACTTTAAGGTTTGATGTTTTTAACTTGTAATGTGCTGTTAAGTTTAAGTGGGGGTATGCCAAATTTTTAATTTGGGGTGATTAAGTTTAGGCCAAATGTGTTAATCTGAGAAAGGGGAAATGTGTTTTGGGGGAGCCGAATGTCAGGATTGGATTAATACTTGGCAGTTCCACCAACGGCTCTATCAAGGCTGCAAGTCTTTCAGGATCTGGCTCGGCATTTGTGGAACAGACTTCATTTGCACCTCCATCTGGAGGAGGATCTTCTGTTGTTAGCTGCTCTGAAGTCGATCTGGACTCATGGGACTCTATGGATGAGACATCTCCAAGACCCTCTGTTCTCCACTGCTTTGCTTAATTCCTGCAACCCCATACCTGTTACCTCCTTAATTGAGTCCATCCACTGTGTGGCCTTCCTCTCTTCCTACTTCCCTTTACCTTTCCCAGCATTACTGTCTTTTCTAATTAGTCCTTCCTTCTCCTGATGTGTCTGAAATATGACAGCCTCAGTTTGGCCATTTTGGTTTCCAGGGAGGTTTCTGGCTTGATCTGCAATAGGACCCATTTGTTTGTCCTTTTGGCTGTCCATTGAATCTTCAGCACTCTTCTCCAGCACCACATTGCAAATGAATGGGTTTTCTTCCTATTTTCTTTCTTAACTGTCCAGCTCTCGCATCCATACATGGTAATAGGGAATAGGGAGGATTTTACTTGCTTTCATAAAAGGTTGAAGACCTTCCTCTTTGATTCATTAGGTTGTTGTTGTTGTTATTATTATTATTATTATGTATGATTATATTTATTTGTATCCTGCTCTTTTCCCTGAACTGGGACTCAGAGCGGCTCAGCAATATTAAAAGAACAATACAATTAAAACATACAAAAGAGGTACATTAAAAAGTAATTAAATTATTACAATATTAAAATAGATAGCTATTAAAAGAATAAAATACATTTTAAAAATATAAAACTGTTTAAAACATTTTGGCCAAATGAGTAGAGACTGACGAGGATTTTGTTTTTAGCATATTAGTATATTATTTTAGTATTTTAGCGTTTTATAATGTTATGTTTTATTGTGTGTTTTTGAATGTATATCTTCTGGTGTACTGCTCTTTGGTGAAAAGGGTGTTATAAATAAACATGATGATGATGATGGATGACTGAAATATCAGAAGCCTTCCCTATAAAGAACAAGCATGTAGGATTTCCTCCCCACACTGCAAGAAAATATCTTCTCTATCAAAAGCAATTCATTAAAATACATTAATATAATATAATATAATATAATATAATACATGTAGTCCAGCATTGTTCCCACAGTGACCAACAAAATGGCTATGTAAACACACAAATAGGGTGTGATATTCTTTTAAAATCATAGAAGTTTAGCAGCCAAGTTTATGTCAGCAGGTTCTATACCTTTAAAAAAGGCAAAGGTATTCCCTTGATATGAATGTCTAGTCATAACCAACTGTAGGGGGCAGTCCTCATCTCCGTTACTAAGCCAAAGAGCCAGCATTGTCTGAGGACTACTCCAGTGGTCATGTTGCCAGCATGACTGCACCAAAGAGGTACCTATTTATCTTCTTGCATTTGCATGCTTTCGATCTGCTAGGTTGGAAGAAGCTGTGACTAGTGATGGGAGCTCACCCCATCATGCAGCACTCAGGCCTCGAACTTCTAACCTTCCGTCAGAATTGGCATCTTAACCACTAAGCCACTGCATTTGTAACCTAAATTTTGAAGTACCTGCAGTAGAAACCTTGGCATTCCTTGAAATTGTACCATTTTGTTTCTAATAATTCTTACCCTCTTCATTTAAAAAACTCAGCAGGTTTTCAACCATTACACCAAATGAATATGCATCCCGGGAATGACCCTGGCCTCCAGGAAGAAGCTGGAAGTCTGTAGCCTAGAGTAACAGAAATAGGATTAAACATTAAAATCTGACTTAGCCCTTTTCAGAAACCCTCCCGCTCCAACTTTAATCCACACAGTATTTCATTTAAGACATTTATACCCTTTTCTTAAAATTTTGAAGACAGTTTAAAAAGGCAAAAAACAATAAATGACAGGAGCACAAAACACATAAGATACAATAGCAAATATATGTGTGTTTGTGTGTGTGTGTGTTGGGAATGCGTGGGAGAGAAGCCTAGAATTCAGAGTCATGAATTCAAAATTTTCATATACAGAATCTTCACACTGAAACAGGTTTTCAGGAAGTTCTGACAGAAGTACCAAATGACCATATTGGTTTATAATTCATTGATTAGAACTCTATGCTTTAATAATACCTAATCAGAAAGAAATTCCATTATGAATACAGACTCACTTTCAAGTAACTTTATAACCACATCCTTCAAATGCTGAACATATATTAATAAAAAGCTTTAGCACCAGGGTTGGCTGGTTTAAAACAGGTGGCTCCTGTGTTTTAAAATTGATTATTCCATTTTTTAAAAAAAGTCTGGCTAGTACAGTATTACTATTTTCCAACCCTCTTACTGGAATAACAATGACTGTATGAATTGAAACATTTTAACTTTAACAGTTTATTGGTAGTTGTTCATTGGTAGACCAGTATCAATTCTCAGTTGCATCTTTTTAATCACTTTCTATGTGATTAAGAAATGCCATTTAGAAATAAATCCTTGAATTAACGGAAGCTCAATTAGAACAACTTGATTTAAAAAAAGGACTTTTAAAAAAATAATTATTATTTAAGCTAGTTGCCATAACATCTGAACTGCCTTTTGCTACTTAATTTTCTGATTTCGTCCTACATTGATGTATTCCTACATATTAATGCAAATAAACAAACAGTTTAAAACAACAACAAAAACAAACAAACAAACAAAAACCCCAACCCTGTCCCCCCTCCAACCATGCTCAGCACATATCTGTGTAAGACTCAGGAACATCTTTAACTGTCCCTGTCATATTAAAATGCAGGATGTAAAGGCACTGAGGAGCAAGGAAAAGAAAATGAAAGGAAACAGAAGCAAACTTCAACCTCAATGGACTTAACATTGTGCTGGCATTTGAAAGAGAGTTTTCTTTTTCTCATCCATTCCTGCAGCATTCCACACTGCCTGAAAACCAACTCCGGAGCAGGGGAAGGGGGCAAAATGTTTTGTGAACACATGGGGAGTTGCATGGGGGAAACTGGTCCCCCTCCCAATTTCACTGGATTGTAATGTTCTACCCATAATATGGGTAATAATAATATGTAATAATAATATGTAATGATCCTACCCATTATATTATTGTTGTTGCCTGTTTTGAGAAACCCTGGACTTGTAAAAGGAGGAGAGAATATAAAATTTTAAATAAATAAATATGCTTAGTAAAACATGCCTAAGAAAGATAATCTGAGATTTTGATCCCATCATGCTTGGAATGTCAATTAAATTATTTACAGACAAATCCAGAGACAACATGCTTGAGAGCTCGGTTTTCCCCACAGACTATTCCAATGCAAAAAATGGAACAGTGGCTTCACGTTAGTATTTCCCACAACAGATTAATGCAGTTAGTAAGGTATCTTTTCTATTTGATATATATGTCAAAAATATACAGATGGAATTTTTTTTTAAACTTCTCCAACATACATAATGGATAAAGCCTACCAGTTCTTCAGGTGGAATACCCGTCTTCTCTCGTATTGACTTGATACTATTCAGAAACTACAAAAGAAGACATGTTTTAGCTCTTGTAAGTCTTGTAAACCTATGATCAACACTTTGTGAAAAGCAGCTGCACTTCTGAACACCAAAGATTCCTCTCTTGTCCATCTCTCCTTTCAAGGAAGTATAGCTATTTATAGAATCTGTTGCACAGCCTATAGCAGTACTTTTCAAGCATCACAGAATCATAGAATCACACAATTGGAAGAGACCACAAGGGCCATCCAGTCCAATGCCCTGCCATGCAGAAACTCTCAATCCCAACAGATGGCCATCTAGCCTCTGTTTAAAACCTACAAGGAAGGAGACCCCACCACTCTCCGATGGAGTGTGTTCCACTGTCAAACAGCCCTTACTGTCAGGAAGTTCCTCCTAATGTTGAGGCGGAATCTCTTTTCCTGTAGCTTGCATCCATTGTTCCAGGTCCTGTTCTCTGGAGCAGCAGAAAAAAAAGCTTGCTCCCTTCTCAATATGACATCCCTTCAAATATTTAAACAGGGCTATCATATCATCTCTTAACTGTCTCTTCTCCAGGATAAACATCCCCAGCTTCCTAAGTCATTCCTCATAAGGCATGTTTTCCAGACCCTTCATCATTTGAGTCACCCTCCTCTGGACACACTCCAGTTTCTCAATGTCCTTTTTTAATTGTGGTGCCCAGAACTGGACACAGTATTCCAGGTGGGGACTGACCAAAGCAAAATAGAATGGCACTATTACTTCCCTTTATCAAGACACTATACTTCTATTGATGCAGCCTAAAATCGCATTGGCCTTTTTAGCTGCCGCACTGCACTGCTGACTCATGTTCAACTTGTAATCTACTTGGATTCCTAGATCCCTTTCACACGTAGTCTCGTTAAGCCAAGTGTTCCCCATCCTATATCTATGCATTTCATTTTTCCACCCTGGGTGCAATACCTTACATTTCTTCACGTTGAATTTCATTTTGTTAGCTTTGGCCCAGCTTTATAGCCTATTCAGGTTATTCTGAATTTTGATCCTCTTAATTTGGTGTCATCTGCAAATAAGCATGCCTTCTATTCCTTTCTGAAATCAAGATATGCTATATCCACAGCATTCCCTTCATCTAGCAAGCTGGTAATTTTATCAAAAAAAGAAATCAGATTTGTCTGGCATGACTTTTTGTGATTATGGAATTGTTCTAGTATTTCCTGGTATTATGTTAGACTAACTGGACAATATTTTTAAATTATTTTATTATGGTATTTATACCCCACTCTTCAGCCCTAAAGGCTACCAGAGCAGCTTACAATTATAATTTTTACTTAGACAGCTCTCTGCCCTCAGGCTTACAATCTTAAAAAGACATAACACAAAAGGAGAAGGGAATGGTGGTGGGGAAAGGGATCAGGTCCAGCAGTTCTTCTCTCCCTTTGAGGCCTGGACCAAGACAGATGGGCTGGAGGGATGGCTCTGCTTCTTAAGGATAGGCCTTGATGGCGTTGGGCCTATCTTTTCACTCCCTCCCAGGATGGATGGAGTCAAATGTCATGGAGGCTCTTCTTCTTAAGCATAGCCCTGATGGCATTGGGCCTATCTTTTCACTCCGTCCCAGGCAAAAAAAGAGATTAATTAGTTTGGCATGACTTGTTTCTCTGAAACTCGTGTTGCCTTTTTGTGATTATGGAATTGCTCTCTAGATGTTTGCAGACTCTCTGTTTAATGATCTGCTCCAGAATCTTTCCTGGTATTGATGTCAGACTAACTGGATAATAATGGTTGGGATCCTCTTTTCCTCTTTGCCCTCCCCGTCTGCTGGGACTTCTTCTGTTCTCCAGAAGTTCTCAAAGATTATTGCCAATAGCTCTGATATTACATTTGCCAGTTCTTTTAATACCCTTGGATGTAATTCATCTGGTCCTGGAGACTTATATTCATTTAGATTAACCTGTACTTATTCTGTGCTGAATTCCCCCTATTATGTCCTCCATTTTCCTCAGGTTGACCACCCTTTTCCTTTTCTGAGAAGAATGAAGCAAAGAAAGTGTTGAGTAATTCTGCCTTTTCTCTGTCCCCTGTTAGCATTTTGCCATCTTCTCTCCACAGTGGCCCTACCATTTCCTTCTTCCTTTTGCTGCAGACATACCCCCAAAGCCCTTTTGATTGTTCTTAGCCTCTCTAGCAAGCCTGAGTTCATTCTGTGCTTTACCTTTTTTCACTTTATACCTACATGCGCTAGGTATTTGTCTGAATTCCTCTTTGATGATTTCTCCCTTTCCATAATTTTTATACATCTTCTGTTTAAAATTTAGCTCAATTGACAGTCCATTAGTCATCCATCCTGGTTTCTTGAGACACCTCCCATGTTTCTTCGTCACTGGAACTGTTTTAAATTTTGCCTTCAGTATCTCCCTTTTGAGACACTCCCATCCTTCCTGAACCCCCTTTTAATATTCCTGACGATGGGATCACCCCCAGTATTTCTCTAAGTTTACTAAAATCAGCTTTCCTAACATCTAGAATGTGTGTCTGACTATGCCTGGCTTCTCCTTTCCATTGTATAACAAACTCTAGGAGAACATGAATCACTCCCACCTAAGGATCCCACCACTTGCACCCCATTAACCAGGTCATCCTGACTGGTTAGGATCAGATCTAAAATAGCTGACCCCTTGTTGTCTCTTCCACCTTTTGGACAATGAAATTGTTTTCAAGATAAGTGAGGAATTTGCTACATCAAGTTTATTTGCCTCTCATTGTTGCGTCCTAGGAACTTTAAGAGCTAATATCGCTTTAATATCCCTTAGCACAGAAGAAAACCACTCCTTAGGACACTATGGAATTGTGTTGTTTGAGATGAACACGAAGTGCTATTGATGTGTAGTGGAGATACTGACTAGATATTAGGGGAAGATCCCAGTTTCTTTCTAGTACACTAATACACATATATAAACACACATTTTGTTGCCATAACTTTATTTCCTCATAAGCAGTTTTTTCATCTGCATACCATGGTATCTGTAATTGCTAAGGGTGCATTTCTTGCCATTAAGTCTGCAATTCCCATTAGGTCTTGTTTTGCAAGCCAAACCTGTTTATGTGAGTCAACAATACAGTAATAATTCCTGATTTGCCTGGTCTCGTAAATATGATCAGCAGATAATATGTTTTTCAACTCTTGTCAAAGTCATTACTTCTATAGAGTTAGATATGGGCACAAAAAGAACTAAACTAAGGGTGTGACAGGTAGGTAGGGAGCAAACACATTATTGCAGCAAAAAAGATCGTCTCTACAGCCAGAAAAAAAACAGTTGCTATTCTGTTTATAGCTAACTATATGTCCCATACTTCTATTCAGGGGAACTGTAAGCTGATTTTGGAATAAGGTGTTAAGGTTGGGTATTGAGCTGGCACACTCTTCAATGTAGAATGTATTGAGAAAGAGCACAGGTGATGCTCTCTTGGGAACTGTCTGTTTACCTCTGTTGTAGCTTCATTTTGATTGCAGACTGTTTCCATGCCTCCTAGTTTCCAATGCCCATTTTCACTAACAAATATGGAAGAGAGGCAGATATTGTTGTGTGTTAGGTGTCCCTGAAACATATTTGAAAAAGAAAGGGGGAATATGCTGTAAGACTGAGAATAGTTGCAAGCATAAAACTCTTGTTAGGACTGATTAGATGCCAAGAGACTCCAAAGGAAAGTTACCAAAACCTCAGAAGAGTTTTATATGTCACCAGAGACCTCTTGTAGGAACATTATGCCAGGCCAAGTTTAACTATTACAATTCACTTTATATCAGACATACCATACCTGGGCAAAAAGAACAATTTATTCTGCCTCAGGGTCTCTTCTTGAAATCGAGATAATAAACTCTCAACAAACAAACAAACAAACAAACAAACAGCTAAGCAAACACTGCACTGATTTTTATAAATAATAAAAGCATACTGTGAATACCAAAATCCAGAATTCTTCAGAAGACAAATAACTTGTTATATATTTCAGCAGGAAGTCTTATTTATCCTGCCTCCACCTAAAGTTATGTAATTTATGTGAGCTAGATACTTAATATTACCAGAAATCTATCTTTACCAAAACCTCAGGAAGAGTATTTTATTTTAGAAAACATAGTCCCTATGCCCAGGAATATATGAATTTCACTATCCTGTGTGCTGCTAGTTCTCCTCAATGTGGCTGCTTATTCTTTATAGTTGTCTATGCTTTATAGTTGTCTCTGTCCACTGTGTGGACCAGTAAACAGTTTATAAAAACTCAAACATCAAATTCAGATAATGCATGCATATATAATGGACTTATTCAAATGTATGCGTGCATGTATATGTGCATGTATGTATACTACAAATGTGTGTGCTCAAAAAAGAGTTTTTTAATAGACAAGAACAGGCAGCTTACCTATAACTGTGGTTCTTTGACTGGTCATCTGTGCCCACATACAACTGTGTTTGTGCCTGTGCTGAATATGACATACATGGAAAATTCCATAGCTAAGCAGATTTGGTGGGAACCTTTGGAACACCAAAGCTACCCCTCTTCAGTTCTGTAGTCTGTTCACTGTTACACTGGGTCTGCAAAACAACAGGGGAGGAGGGTGTATTGTGGGAGAGCACAGATGACCACATGAAGGACCAGTTACAGTAAAGCAACCTGTTTTTCTTCATGGTCTCTGTGCCTCACACAATTGGGTAACTGACAAACTTACCACTGGCACTGATGCAAGTCAACTGAGAATAGAGGACAGTACTTCCCTGCCAAAGACACAACACTACAATAGCTCTACAATGTAGTCTATAATGCTAGATTAAGATAGAAGGCTGTGAATATGTAGCTGCTTTGTATATATCAGGCAGTGAGACACCTCTCAGCCAGTAAGAAGACGCTGGCTATCTCTCACACAGATGTAGCGGCTGTGGCCTTTTTTACCTGTTGGAAGGCTAGGTTGACAACTTCCAACACCTGTTCTGAAAGTCTCTAAGGGAAAACTGCCATCCTATCCCCATCGCAGAGGAAGAATCTGGGAAATTTCCTTATTTGGGTAGTCTTATGAGCATAGTACTCTTCTCATGTCTACATAATATAGAGTCTGTTGCAGTTGTGAAATAGGATTTTGATAAAAAGCTGATAATACAATTTCCTGATTCAGGAGCAATGGAGAAACTACCTTAGAAAGAAGGAGAGGCAATGGAGAAACTACCTTAGAAAGAAGGAGAGGTCCATCCAGAGCACTATTTTTCATTCTGAAAAATCACAGAATCATAGAATCGTAGCGTTGGAAGAGACCACACAGGCCATCGAGTCTAACCCCCTGTCATGCAGGAAATCTCAATTCAAGCATCTCTGACAGATGGCTATCAAGCCTCTGTTTAAAGACCTCCAGGGAAAGAGACTCCACTACTCTCCAAGGGAGTGTGTTCCATTGTCGAATAGAACTTACTGTCTGGAAGTTCCTCCTAATGATGAGGCGGAATCTTTTTTCCTGTAGCTTGCATCCATTGTTCTGGGTCCTGTTCTCTGGAGCAGCAGAAAACAAGCTTGCTCCCTCCTCAATATGACATCCCTTCAAGTATTTAAACAGGGCTATCATATCACCTCTTAACCTTGTCTTCTCCAGACTAAACATCCCCAGCTTTCTAAGATGTTTCTCATGGGGCATGGTTTCCAGACCCTTCACCATTTTAGTTGCCCTCCTTTGGGCATGCTCCACTTTCTCAATGTCCTTTTGTGGTGCCCACAATTGGACACAGTATTCCAGGTGAGGCCTGACCAAAGCAGAATAGAGTGGCACTATTATTTCCCTAGATTTCTCTGTCCCCTGTTAGCATTTTGCCATCTTCTCCACACAGTGGTCCTACCATTTTCTTCTTCTTCCTTTTGCTGTGGACAAACCCAAAAAAAGCCCTGTTCGGGCCCAATGCTTCATAAGGTAGAAGGCAGTAGGAAAAAAGACCACCGGATTAAAGATGGAAAGACTAATTCAAGGAAGCCATGGCAGTTAACACAGAGCCACCAATGGAGGGTTCAGACTATAGGACCTATGACATAAAGGACCCTATGTAGAAAAACCTGCTTGGGATCAAAGTGTTTCAGGAATCAATGTTGTAGGGGCCAAGGCCTGAGTTGGGAGCACAGCATCACTGCTGTGGTGGAAGCAAAGATCCCCAGCAAATGCATTTAAGAAGCTGGCATTCATTTGTCACACATTATTTGGAAGTCAGATGGACTTGTGTCAGCTGTGTGAAATAGCACATCTTGAGATTCACCCTAATGCTGAGGTCATCTAGAGGATCAAGTGTTCAGTTCAAGTTCCTGTGAGTGCTGGACTCCACAGAACAAGGAATAATAATAATAATAATAATAAT
>NC_056525.1:129113035-129137389 GCF_019175285.1 Sceloporus undulatus | reverse complement strand
ATCATCATCATCATCATCATCATCATCATCATCATCATCATCATCATCATCCTGCTTTCCCCCCAAAATTGGGACTCAAAGAATATTATTAAAAACATACAAGAGTGAGCATTAAAATAAAATTAAGCTGTTAAAGTATTTTGTGCTTAAAAGCAGTACAATATGGAAAAACAATCACTTCCCAGATTCTGGGGTGGGGTGTAATAATTACCTATATAAAAACAGAAAGATGCAAGGTAAGAAGGATGACGAGGTAAGTGATTATGATCCACAAATACAACTGAAGTACTTTTTAGACCCAGTCCAGTGCCAGGGACAGGTAGTTGCAACGCATTCTCTTCTAAGGGTTAGTTGGTACCAGTAGGTGCATGTAAAGGCATTCTTTGTACTGGTCACTCCTTGGAATGAGCTGACCCATCCAATTCCAAGATGCACATTGTTGGATCAATCCACAAGGATATGGAAGGCTGGAACATTGATTCAGGTAATGAAGTGGAAGCCAACTGAGGGAGGAGGGAGGAGGAGCTGATGGAGCCGGTAGATCTGATGGAGTACAACAGCTCTTGTCCTATTTTTCTCCTCCTTCCTTGTTGATGTTTCCAAGGCTGGGGCAGTCCTCTTAGGGAGCTTGTCAGACTTCACTATCAATCACAAAGATCTGCCCAGGATAAGGATAGTTTGCAGCTGTTCCTCTCCCTGCTCCTGTTCAGATGGTGCCCTGGATGTGGAAAATGGTCTCAATGCACTTGGTTTGATGGATGGAGGGTAGAACTGTGATTAGGACTGAGCATATACACACTTCATTCTAGAGTGATGCTTCCATATAGTTTTGGAAAATGGAGGGGTCTTTGAAGTAGACACCGAATAAAGTGATCAAATTTTAGCTGCTGTATCAGCAATCTTCAGAGACTGTTCCCAAAGGTAAAGCCTAAAATGGCAAAGCCATTTTTAATGGGTCATAAAACAGTTGCAGCTTGGGCATGAGCCCACTCCCAAGGAAAAAAGCACTGAGAAAGGCCATCAGATAGGGAGATTTTGTCTGAGTGAGACCCTAAACAAACTCAAGTAAAATGTAGATACTCTGCAATGAACTATCAAAGATGTGAACTGAATGCTGAATAAAAAGTAACTAAAGAGAGGGTAGCTCTAGCATAAAGTATGAGGCATGCACTGGAGGGGTGGAGTTCCCACTAAAGCTACTTAGCTCTGGAGCTTTCCACGTATGTCAGCCTCTTTGTGAACTGTATGAGGAGCAAAGTCCATGACAATAATTTATTCCACGTTTGGAACAGACAGAACATCCCTGACACACTAATTCTACCACCTCAAAAATAACAAGAGCAAAACGTAAATATGTCAGCTTGCTTTTTATTGTAGTATTTTGTGCCTCCAGCGTAAGTTTGAAGCTGCATACAGTGCACCCATATACGGCATAGGCACACTGTACTTCGAGTAGTCATCTGTGCCCTTACACAAATGAGCCTCACTCCTGCACAGATTCAACCATGGCAACATTGTAAGACTGAGTAGCTTTTTGGCATTCTATAAACAGCACCAAGAAGGTACTCCCCTCTTATTTGGCAGACATACCCCACCTCCTTGGTAAGCGAACTATCCAATGTTTTGTCATAAGTTGGTGGAACTGCAAGAAAAGAAGGGAGGAGGGTGGGGTTCTGGGTGGGGACACAGATGACCACTCAAAGAACTACAGTTATAGGTAAGTAACCTGTCGTCCTTTGTGATCTCTATTCCTCTCACAAATGGATAATTAGCTCACTTACCAAGGAGGTGGAGTAGGTCTGCTGAATAGAGAGGATAACATTGCCCTTCCAAACTGGGCGCCCCCCCTGGTCCTGCAGTCATGATGGTAATGCTGGATAAAGGATGTCAATTGGGATCAAGTGGCGGCTTTGCAGACCTCTGGAAGAGTGATGCCTCTGAGCCAGGCAGAGGATGAGACTGCAACTGCAGAGATTGAGGCTTATTCGTCAGATGGATGATAAGATATATGGATGACTTCCAAAACCTACTGAGAAGAGATAGGAAGACCAGTATGAGGGCCACTGTAACACAGGAGTGGTGAGGGGAGGTGAGCAAGATGTCTCATATCCAACGTCCTGGAGGGGAGGAGCCACCATGCTGTGAGGTGTAACGAGGCTGTTTGATTGCATCAGGAGGGTCGTAGGTGAAGATGGAAGAGTTGGGAGCATTTTAGAAGAGTGGGAGAGTTGGAGCAGTATGGGGAACCAGAGCCTTTTGGTGGGCGGGTCCCATCTGTGGTCAACATGTTTGAGGAACCAGGCTTGGAGGGACTGGAAGCAGAGTTTTGCATACTGAACCACCACTGTCATTGAGTGGAGTATGTGGTTGATGAGGAGGCAGACTCTGGACCCAATCTGCAAGGAGAAAGGCCTAGGTGGAGCCTTTGAATTTGAGAGACTGTGCTGGCATTGGGTGAAATTTGTCTTGACAGATGGTGGAGTTGTAGGGTGGCCACAATGTCTATCTGCACTTGTCTCTCTGTTGGTGTGGTGAGAAACTAGTCCTCTAGGCAGCCTTATACCTTTTGTTCATAGGTGAAAAATTACAACTGCCATAACTTTGGTTAAGATGTGTGGATTGGTGGAAAGCTCAAAGGGGAGGACTTTGTATTGGTAAATCCTGTGTATCACACAAAAATTAAGAAATTTCTTTTGCTGTGGATGGTTTAGGATATGAAAATAGGCATCCTGAAGATTGAGGGATGCAAACTAGTCATCCCACTTGATGAGCGGGAGGATGGTGAAGAAGGTAAGCATCCTGAACTTTTGCGGACAGATCGGTCTGAGTGAACTGTCCCTTTGAGGTATAGTGAAATAGCAAGAAAGAAGCCAGTGTTTTGGCATTCTTTAGGAGGAGGAAAGTGATCTCTTGTTCAAGTATGGCAGATGGTGGGGTGTATTTTGAATATGCCCATTGGTGGTGGAGAGTCAGAACTCTAAAGTGTAGCCAATGTTGACGATCATAATGGCCTAGGAATCTTGTGAAATAGAATACCAGGTGTCAAAGTGATGGTGGATGGCTGGAGAGTTGGTAACAGAGAAGTGATGGCATAGGGACAATGGTAGGAGGGAAGGTCAGAGGAGTCAGAGGGGCTGTTTGGAGGGGGGGGGGGGCTTGGTTTCTTTGACGATCTCATGGGAAAATAGCTCTGGGAGCAGTTTGGCACTACAGAGCAGAATGGGCAGTTTGTTGGAAATGAGATTGCCTGGAGTAGGTGGAATATTGTTGCTTCCATCAAAGGGAAAGGGGCTTGGCCAGACGCAATATGCATGTTGACTGACCAAATCCCATCTTTTTGGCAGTAGCTCAGGCCTTGAAAAGAGGGTCTATGGTGCTGTTAGTTTTAGATGTGAAGAGGCCATCCCATTAAAAGTTGTCTCTATGTGGTGTCTAGTGTTCTGTGAGAGGTCAGCTGAACTGAACCAGGCATAATGATGGAGGCAGAGGGAGGTTTAGCAGAACAGTCTCTGCCCCATGTTGGCCTACTGTAATCTGTCTGGCTGCCAGGTGATGTACCTCCTGCTGGGAAAGGATAGTCACATTCTTATGATCATCCAAGAGGTATGAAATAAAGGCAGCCATCTATTCCCAAAGGAATTGTTGATAACCGGCCATGCAGCCTTGATAGATGGCCAACTAAATCTAAGTAGCAACTTTGCTTGTTAGGAGGGGTGGTGAGAGGTCTCCATGTGGATTTTGCTTGGATAGCGTTGACCACAATAGAATTTGGTGACTGATGAAAGGGGAGAAAGGAGGTGGAGACTCACTATTCCTTATATACTGCTTCTATCTGTTTGGAAGTAGAGGGCATGCAAGATGGTTTCGTCCATGCATGTTTAACAACCTCCACTACTGTAGTGTTCTCTGAGAGGTCAGCTGAACTGAGCCAGGCATAATGACAGAGGCCGAGGGAGGTTGCCATAGATTTAACAGAATAGTCTGTCCCATGATGGGCTGCTGCAATCTGTCCAGCTGCCAGGTGAGCCAGCATGGCCAGAGTCACTGCCTGAGTCTTGGTGACAGGAGTGAGAGCGAGAGGAATGCACATGGTGAGTGGTGTGGTGTCGAGGGCTGTGAGACCATGTGTGGAATTGACTGTGATGAGGCAAGCTAGAATTGGGCTGAGGTATATAAGAGTGACTGGAATATGCACAAGGTGAGTATGGTAGGCATGATGGTATGCCAGGTCCGACAGATAGCCGCCTTGGTTGGTTATGCCACTGAGAGTAGTAGAATGCAACAGATGTGTCTGATCCCATAGATGGGATCAGGAGTCATATTGGTGGTGTTCAGAGCAGGAATGGGATCCACAATGTTGGGTCTGAGAACAGACAGATCGGAACTGAGAACATTGTAATCAAGCTCGGTGATGGCGCTCTCAAGAGTAGGATTGAGACATCTGGAGATTGCCAGGATGATGATTGGCTTTTTCAGAACTGAAAATTGGCGATGTGCTAAGTCCAAGGAAGTGTGCTGGACCCGGGAGCAGGACTGATATTCTCAGTCAGAGATTGGATTTGAGAGGCTCATTGAGAATTGGTAAGAATCAGAGTTAGGGCTTGGGAGCAGCCCGTGTCTTGAGTTGGAGGAGGGAGCCACACCTCGGAGGTGGAGTTGGAGGTCATGGAGAAGGCTGATGGCTGGACAGTTGAGACTCTTGAACCTATTGCTCGGTTGAGAGTTGATTGGATTGAGTGTGCGCCATGTGGGGAACCTCTGAAGCTGGCTGGTCTTAGAATGGTAATCAGGGAGGCCGGGCTAGACAAGCATGAGTGTATCGGTTCAGTATCGATGTGGATGTTGGTTGAGGGACCAAGTGGTTCAAAGACAGGTTCAACAGTCTTTTTGCCTTGTTTGTAATTTCTTCTCTTTAATTATTGTCCTTGTGAATCCATTCCTATTGTCCATTATCTTCTTTATATTTTGTTTATTACTACTGTACCTTCTTTTTTCTTTTCTTCGTTGAAGGTTTTTCTTCTTTGTATCTGCTTTGATTTCTTCCAGTATCTTCTCTTTACCACATATAATTGTTTCCCCCTTAGTTATATCTATATAAATGTTATTTCTTATTCTCCTAGAACAGTAATTTATACACAAAGATGAACTGTCTCTTGTAATGTTAATAAGATTAGTAAGTTTATATAAATAAATAGCCGAGACATATGAATTGTGAGAAACCAGCCCTCTAAATTCTTGACTAATGTGGGTAATAGCTGATGTGAAGTATTTCGAGATTAGTAGAGTGTTGTCAAGGACGAGCCTTAGGATAGTATATAGGGGTTGGCTTTTTTATTTGTTTGATTGTTTATTTGTTTGTTTATCTTTTCATTTCCTCATTTTTCTATGCATGTACAGTGGTACCCCGGGATACGAATGCGCCGCCTTACGAAATTTCCGGGTTACGAAAAAAATCCATTGAAAAAAACTGTTCCGGGTTATGAAGGTTATTTCGGGTTACAAAATTTTTTTTGGTGCTTTTCGGCGCTTTTTCGCACGAAATCGCGGCTTTCGCTATTAGCGCCTATGGCTTTTTCGGCTTACGAAGATTTTCGGGTTACGAACGCGGCGGCGGAACGAATTAAATTCGTAACCCGGGGTACCACTGTATGTCCATTTCCTTATCCTTGATTTTGATTCCTTTCTCATCTGTATTTAATTCCTTTTCCTTACATTTATCCTTGCCTTCTCTACTTAATCTTGTATTATTTCTTTAACCTTCCACTTTATTCCCTCCCAAATACTCTCTTCCTTATCTTTCCTCTCCTCCTCTATCTCACCGTCTTTCTCTCCTTCAACACGCCTTCTTCACTTTAGAAATCCATCTCCTTACCTGTATTCCTTCACTATCTTTTCTACTTCCTCTTACCCTCTCACTTACTTTTACCTTCTTCACATACTTAACCTTCCATCCTTTGTCCCTCCTAAGTTATGTTTTATTATTGAGTCTTTTGAGATTTTTTCATCCTTACTACTTCCTTTCTAACTTTCCTTTCAACCTCCTATTTCCTTAATCTTTATAAATCTATATTCCTTCTATTTCTATTTTCCCTACAAACCTATTTCCCCCTAACTTCCCACCAGAGGATTATGAAACTTTTTGGTAATTTTTCAGCTATTTGTCCTTTCTCGATTCCCCTGTTTTAATTATTTAATACTATATTACCTTCTTCTCCTTCATGTTTCCATCTTTTGTAACTCATTTTCCTTCTTTATTTTTTTTAGTGCACTATCTTCTTTTTTGATTTTTTTAATACTTTAACTCTTCTTTCTGGTAATATTTTTCTTTTGAGTTTCCTTTTTACTATCTCTATCATATATTCACATCCAAAATCCTGTCCCATAGTTTGTTTATGACTTTCCAATCCTCTTTATGTTAATAGAATTACCATTAATTAGTTAGGTTAGAATATCCATCTCATACATCTCCATTAGTTTGAGTCCTTTACTTGCGGGGGGGGGGGGGTGTCTTTCTGTTTCCATGTCTTTGCTATCATTACCCTCGCTGCTGTCACCATATATACTACAATTTTCCAATGTTTCTTTTCTGTTTGGCTACTTAATGCCTGCAGCATATTCAATAAATAGAATTCTGGTTTCATGGGGAAATGAATATTTAATGCTTCTATACTTCTGTGTATTTCTTTCTAGAATTTTTTTATTATAGGACATAACCATCATATATGGAATAGCGTACCATTGCTATTCTCACATTTCGAACATGTGTCTTTTGTAATTTAGCAAGTCTCTCCAGAGTTAAATACCATCTCATATATATTTTGTAATTTTTTTTCTTTTAGAATAGAACAATTGGTGTATTTAATGTATTTGACCCAGGTTTTCTCCCAGTATTCTAATTTGATTGTGTATCCAAAATTTTGTGACCATTTAATATATTTTAATCACTTCCTGTCCTTGATCTAAATTTAATAGGATTTTATAAATTTTTGTTATAATCTTTTTACAATTTGGTTGTAAGAGATCCTCTATTTCTGATTTTTTTTCTTCAAAGCCCTCTAATTTTAGGTCAGTCTTAAATCTTTCTGCCAATTGTCTGTGGGGAAGCTACCCCTTCCTTTGCAGGTTCTTTTCTCTTTTTAGTTGAAACTGTCCTTGATTGTTGTTTTTTTAGTAATTCTTTGTATGTTTACCACTTCCCTGAAGAAAGACTGTCTTTCTTTAGAAATGCCTTGTGAATTGAAACCCACAATAAGATCTTTGTGAATAATTTGTTTTTATATTTTATCCAGGCCAAGATTAGGGGTTTTCTTATGTAATGATGTAAAAAAATCTTTATGAACTTTGTATTTTTGATACCATAAATATCATGAAGTCCAAAATGGACATTGAAGCCTTCTAGTGCCAATAATTTGTCTCTTTTTAAGGTTATCCAATTTAATATCCACATTAAACTACACGCCTGATAATATAATTTGAGAATTGGCAAGCCTAGACCACCCTTCTCTTTTGAGTCCTGCATAATCTTTCATTTCATTCAGGGCTTTCCTCTCGCCCATACAAATTTTGCAAGTTCTTTATTCCAGTCCTTGAATGGAATCTCGTTAACTATAATTGGGAGGCTTTGGAAAAGGTAAAGCAGTTTTGGTAGCATCATCATTTTTATTGTTGCGATCTTCCCTATGAGGGAGAGGCCTAATTTGTTCCATTTTCGTAAATCATTCTTAATTTTATTCCAATTTTTTGATAGTTATTGTTGAATAATTCTATATTTTTCTTGGTTATCACAATACCTAGATATTTCACTTGTTTTTGTATTTTGATATTTTCTCTAACTCCTCCTCTTCTTTTTATCTAGATTTCTAGTAATCATGGCTGTTTTTTCTTTATTTGTTTTAAGACCCAACCAGATTCCAAATTCTTCTAGTAATTGAAGTAAAGATCTAATATTTTCTTTTGGCTCTTGCTCTTTCAGGGACACCACCATATCATTGGCGAAAGCCCTTACTTTGAATTTATGTCTTTTAATTGTAGGACCTCGGATTTCTTTTTATTTTCTTATTTTCCTTAACAGAATTTTGAATACCGCTATGAAGAAGAGTGGGATAGCAGGCACCCTTGTCTGGTATCTTTGCTAATCTTACTCTGTTTTGTTTTTTCCCTATTTTCTATAATATATGCCAATCGGTCTGAGTAAATCATTTTAATCCAATTCAAAAACTTTTATCCTAAATCTAATTTCTCTAATACCTTTATCATGAAGTCCCAACTGACGTTGTCAAAAGCTTTTTCTTTGACCAAAAATATCATTGCAATTTTTTTGTGATTATTTTTTCATAATATTCCCATATATTTAATACAATTCTTATGTTATCTCTTAGATGTCTATTTAGCAAGAAACCTGTCTGATCATCTTCAGTCTCCTAAATTTTTTTAATCTGTCTGCCAAAATTGTAACAAAAATCTTATAATCTAAATTTAGCAATGATATCAGCCTAATTTTTTTCACTTCTGGAGTCTCTTTTTCCTATTTGAAGATTAGTACGATAGATGCTTACTCCCATGGTTTTGGAATTTTTCCTTTAGAAACTACTGATATTTTTCTGTACAGAGGGATCAATAATTCCTGTTCTAATTACTTATAATAAAATGCCGAGAATTCATCGTGTCCTGGAGCTTTATCTATTTTCAATTTTTTAATCACTTCTGTTATTTCCATCATCAAAATTGGTCTGTTTAATTCTTCTTTTTGTTTTGTTGCTAATTGTAGAATTTCTTCTTTTTCCAGCTAATTATCCTTTAAATTTCTTTCTCATCTGTGGCTTTCTTTCCAACGTATAGGAATGAATAATGGTCATAAAATGCCTGCTTGATTTTGACTGAGTTTGTTTGCATTTTCTCCTTCTCTTTAATTCTTAAGATTATTTTCTTTTCTTTTTTCTTTCTTAGTCTTTGTGCTAGCCATTTACCCGGCTTATATGCGTGCTCAAAATGGAACCGTTTTACTGTTTTTAGTTTTTTCTCTAATCCATACACTAATTCTATATCCAATTGTTTTCTTAATATGTCTATTTCCTCTTTTATTTTTGTATTTATTCGGTTGGCTTTGAATTTTTTATTTTTTACTGATTTATCTAAAAAAAATTATTCTCTCTCCTTTCTTGCCTTCCTCATTTCAATTTTTTTTTTTTAATAAAGAAAACCTTCAGAACCAAACTGTTTCAACTGGTGTTCCTTTATCTAAATTTTCTTTGAAATAGTTTTCCAGTTCCTCTTTGGCATATCTTAAGATCTTCTCATCTAAAAGTAAGTTATCCTTTAGCCTCCAGTTGTATTCCCATTTTCTGCTATTTACAAACAAACAGCTTCATTTATATACTGCTTCATACTGGACTAGCAGTGTCTAAGCGGTTTACAACTGTAAGCTAATTGCCTCAAACAATATGGGTACTCATTTTAGCGACCTCTGAAGGATGCAAGCCTGAGCCAAGCTTGAGCCCTTTTGCTGGTATTGAACTCGTAATCTTATGGTTTCGAGTGAGTGGCTGCAGTACAGTAACATTTAGGGTTAATAATACTGGATTGTGGTCTGAGATAATCTTTGGCAAAATTTCTGTTTTCCTAATTCTTTAATTAAGATTAAGATACAAAAAACATATCCAATCTGGACCACAAATGGTGTCTATCTGAATAAAATGTATAGTCCTTATCTTTAGAGTGTTTTAGTCTCCAAATATCTGTTAGGGCAAGATTCTCCAACAGCTTGAATTTTTTTTTTGGGGGGGTGGAGTTTCCCTCCCCCCCTTACTCTGGATAGTTCTATCTTGTGATGGTTTCATAACCCGATTCCAGTCTCCAATTGATCCAGTAAATTTTTAAAAGAATTTAAAGAATTTTAAAATAATTTTTGTTGGTTTTCTGATGGGGCATATACTCCTATTAACACTATTTTAATATCTTGTAATTAGACTTATATTCCCAATAGGTGGCCTTCTATTAAATATCTCTTTTGATTGGTATTTTTTATCTATGTACATCACCACTGTCATCTTCTGGCCTGAGAGGGAGTGATCAGGCAGGCCCAGCTCCATCAGGGCTAGTCTGAAGGAAGAGGCTCCTCTCTCCTTAACTGTCATCTTCCGGCCTCCTATTCCCCTCCAGCTATGCTCTGACTGTGTGGGGGAGAGGCTTGCGTACCCTAATGAAGTTGTGAGCTATGCTGGCGGTGGTATAATAGCCACCGGTAGAGCCTCCCATGCCAGACAGGTCACAACCGAAGGGTCTGGCCAAGAGCGCCAAAGGGCAGGGTGGGTTCTCTAGCCTTATGGCAACCATCCTAGGAGAAGGAAAATTCTAATCCCAAACCCGGGCAGATGGTGCTCGTCTAACCCTGTAAGATCAACCATCTAAGAGAAGGAAACTCTAATCAAACCTACGACCCGAGGACCTTGCTGCTATGAGGGACAACAGACTCAGCCTGAATCCAGAGAAGACGGAAGTACTTGTGATAGGTTCCCCCGGTCCGGGGTTGGCGGTGGTTCCACCCGTTCTGAACAGAATCACGCTTTCCGTGAAGGACTCTGTACGCAGCTTGGGGGTGCTCCTGGACTTGTCGCTCCACCTTACATCTCAGGTGGATGCGACGGTCAGGAGCACCTGTTATCAGCTTCGGCTGATACGCCAGCTGCGTCCCTACCTTGACCGGGGAGTCCTTGAAACTGTTGTACACGCCCTGGTAACCTCTCGGTTGGATTTCTGCAATGCGCTCTACATGGGGCAACCCTTGTACCATACCCGGAAGCTGCAACTTGTGCAGAATATGGCAGCCCGTCTGGTCACTGGCACTACCAGGGCCAGTCATATAACACCAGTCCTTAAAGACTTGCATTGGCTACCTATTCGCTTCCGGGCGCAATACAAGGTGTTGGTAATCACCTATAAAGCCCTAAATGGCTTGGGCCCAGGGTACCTGGAGGACCGCCTCTCCCCGTACATCCGCGCCCGCGCACTTCGATCTTCAGGGCGTTATTGTTAAGAGTTCCAGAGGTGGAAATATATCCACCTCTAGGAGGGCTTCTCCATCTCAGCCCCCAACCTCTGGAACGTGCTGCCTTCGAGTCCGCTCAGCCACCTCCTCCTACCTCAATTCAGGAAGGGGTTAAAACCCACTTATTCGAACAAGCCTACACCTGACATAATTTCTCCCCCCCTGTCAGCATGTTTGCCGACATAAATGTTATTATTTTATTGAATTGTTTTAACGTATGGTTTTTATTATATTTTTCTTGTTGTTCACCGCCCCTGATTTTCAGAAGGGCGGTATATATAATTTTATTTTATTATTTTATTTATTATTTTTTTTTTATTGTCCATCTTTGTCAAGGCCTCCGACGAACCTCTGATTTTAAGGGTGAGACCCTTTCTGTGCACGCTGCGCTCCCCAGAAAATCCATTGCACAGTTCGAAGATACATACATGTCATCAACACACTTGTGGCACGTGATCTTCCTGATTCTCTTGCGAGTAAAGTCGAGAAGAAGAAAGAAGAAGATAGAAACCACTCCTCTCCTCGCTTCCTTTTTTTGTGAATCTATTTTATACTTCTTACCTTATTTTTAATACCTTTATTTTTTCTCTATAATATGTTTTATTTATTTTTCACTACCTCTTATTTCCTTTCTTTTGCTTCGTTATTTTCTTAATACGCCTTTAGCCTGTTACACACTGCCAAATAAAGCGATTCGGTCTCTTTGGAGGTATGCTGTTTAAATGATCATGATCCTGAGAGTCCGGAAGTTGCGCCAAAGCCACACTCCATTCCTAAACACTGGAGTGCAGCTTTGGTGCAGCTTTGGATCGTAGGATGCATGCATCATAAACAGCATATCTCCAAAGAACCAAAGCAGCTTTATTTTGCAGTCTGTAACAGCCTTAGTTACTCTCTCTTCTTCCCACACCTTATTCACCAATGGAACCTTTTCTCATTCATTATTATATGGGTTTTTTTTTTCCTCTATTCCTCTAGCTTCCTTCAGTTATTTTGGTTCCTAGTTGAATCCTAATCTTCATATTATTATTTATTTTCCCCAACTGCAGCAAGGACCAGGTGCCAACATTCGTACTGTAGTCTTATCTTATCTTGTTTCTTCTTGTCTCTTATGTGGCTCTTCAAGGTCAGTATTTAGTATTATTTAGAATCTATTATGTTGATGAGAGAGTTGCCTCTAAAAAGACAGCTAACACAATCTGTAGGGGTGAAGGTTGGCCCAGAGAAAGAGAAAGTTTGACTTATACATTTAAATTCAAACAAAAGAAAGAGGATAGAAGAAGAAAGAAAATTCCAGTTTTTCCAAAGGTTTCCCCCTCTTTCTCCCCTGCCTACCTTCCCTCCCCCCCTATTCCCCATTCCTTTTTCCTCCTTTTGACTCCACCTATAGATCCTTTCCTTCGCTTTGTCCCCTATGGATCGCCCAATAGAAGAAAGAGAAGGGAAAAAACAGAAGAGAGAATATGTTATAATACAGGAAGAGGTTCACTATCCCAACCAATACCTCCCCTCCCCTTTTACAATTCTCTTTTCAACCCCTACACCAAAGACTTTAACTTATGAAGAAATATGGTCCCCCCTTATGTACTCTATCTTGTATCATTCTTCTTTTTGTCTTTGCTAAATCCTCCAACTTATATTCCAGACCTCTATTTGTCCTTCTATTTTCCTTTTGTTTTCTCATTGGCGTGTTTCTTTCCTCTTTTTTCATTTGATATAGGTTCCTCGTTACAGTTTTATTTTGTTTTTGTTTTTTTTCAGAAATTCTTAATTGATAGCAACCAAAGTTATAACCCATATTTAATCCTTTAAAGATCAAAATGAAAATCAGATGATTCACATCCACCAGTATGAGTCCAGTCAGATAATAGCTTCTCTCTGTTCCTTTATTGTATAATCAATTTTCCTGGTAAGGGAATGCTCGCCCTGAGTGGGGACGGTTCTTTCCACTCCCATCATCTGTATCACCAAGGTAATATCCTCCCGGCAAGATTGAAAAGCTAACTTTTTATCTTCTTCTGTGGCATTTTCGCCAAATTAAATGTTATATAACTCAAACAGTATTGTTTAATTAAAAGGTGGTGGCAGTACTTAAACTTAAACCATTGGTGGTGCAGATCCAGGTTTTGCTCTGCTCATTCGATCCAAACTGCTGTCCGCGCCCTGATCCCTTGCCGTGCTTGCCATTGTCCTCCATACCCCTGGCAATCTGCAGCTCTATCCTCTCACTCCGATCTTTCTATATCCTATTAGGGGCACTGGCAATCTGCTTCTGGGTCCCCAACGAGCTCCTCTGGACTCCTTTACAGGGAGGGGGGTATTCACCCCTTCCCTCAATAATCAGGTAAGGGTACCAAACCACTGGAGCTGTGGTTGTCTCCTCACCCACTTTGTGAAGTACGACCAATCGTGCCACCAGTGGTCCCCAACCTTTGGTGTTTCTTGAGTCAGCATAGAAGAGGTAAAGGGTGTTGAAAGGCTGAAAGAACAGAGTGCTGGTTAAAGATCAACACTGAAGCTGCGTGAAGCAGACTGTTCTCAAAGGTAGGTCAAAGATGGGAAGTTCGTTTTCTGAGAGCCTCTTGTTGGTAAAATCTGGCAAATAGGGCAGAATTGACTAAGCAGCCCTTGCTGGCAAAACAACGCAACTGTTGTGAGCGTCTGAATGGGGAATCTTCAGGCCTTGGAGGCCATATAAGAGAAAATGAAGTATCAGGCAAACTGAAGTGAATCAAATGACGAAAGAAAAGGAACTGAGAAGATTTACGTTCTTGGTGCTATTTATAGAAGCCCCGAGAGGGTGGTGTTATCTGCCAAACAGCTACTCTAGCTGTGCAGGTGTGAGACCCATTTGTGTGGAGGCACAGAGTTCAAATCAATCACACACCTTACATCTCCAGTGCTCTCCTCTCTCTCCTGGGATATTTGTGTGAGGTGCAGAAACCACAAAGAACAAGAACCAACATCAACATTTTGGTTTACATCCCAGCACTCTGTAGTATGGTAACAAAAATGACAAAGCCCATTTCCATGCAATAAAATCTCCTTCTCTAAGGCAACCAAACATTTATAATGAGCCTGATGTAAAAAATAATACTCACCCTGTCATGAGGAACACTAGGGCCTGCAGAATATCATAGATTCAAGCACATATCTCAGAAGAAGAAAGAGTCTCCAAGACCTTCTCCAGTGGTTGCACGTGCTCAGTAACCAGTGTGATTCCATCTCTTCCATAGAACAAGAAGGAGAGCGCAGGAGGCAAGGATGGCGTAATGTTTCAAGTGCTTCAAATGCAAGATAAAACCATTAAGCACTGTTTCTATATCATACACAATAGCAAAAAGTGAATAGTAAATGGCTTGTTTTGTATTTTTCATAATATTGCTATGTAATTTTGAGTTATCCTTCATCAGTCTATTCAGGTTTAAACTATTAGTTTTTTCTCTCTGAAGTCAGGATCCCTTCAGACTCTTAGCTTTACATCATTTAGGAACTGATATAGAATTGTCAGAATCTCCAACTCCAGTTGTGAATATCTCCTTTCTCAATGATCTGTATGCATCAGCTATCATGGTCATAACAGTATAATTTTTCTAAATTGTAAGAACTCAGGTACCAATATAGTATAATTTTACCAACTTAATTTCCTCTTGAATTTTGCATGGCTATTTCCTATTTTTCTCAGCAATTTCCTTCTTCTTCTTTCTTTTCAATAAGAACATTCAAATAAGAATTTATCATTAATTATGACCAGCACTTGCTGAGTATTTATGATGTTATATCTGGACCAACACACTGATTATTGTTGGAATTTAATTTAGTAATGGACTATTGCAATGACTACATTTGAGACCAGCAGCCCTGTTCACTGAGATTTCAGAGGGGCTAGAGTAAAGGGCACTGAGTTGTGGTGTGTCCAGTGAGCTGCAATGCATAGTTAGATCGCGCAAGTGGTGAGAACCATTTTGTGAGGCAGAGAGCTGCTATCAACATCACACCTCATTATATCCAGTGTGGGCGCTCTCTATCTGTGGCTGTCTGGCCTCCAATTAGGTTTTTGGCAGCTAGCATTGGTGATGTATGTATGTAGAACAATGGAGCTCTGTTTAGCTACATCTCAGCCAGCATTTTATAGCAATATCAAGGGTATCTCATTACAGTCCCAATCATGTTTTTATTCCCAGAAGAATTTTTATGTAAAGAGTTTCGGTAATTGAAAAGGAATCATTAAAATATATGGACAATGGTGTTTTTTTTTTAAAAAATGAATCACAACTGAGAATACAAAAGAATTTCAAACCACTGACTACTAGAATTTTTTGACTTATGAAAATCAAACTTGAAGACTTGATTTCTTTACATGGTTTATTTTTTCTTGCTCTGTTACACTTTCTAAATATTGTTTAGCAAAACAGAATTTTTTAAACACTGGTCAATTTTGGAGTGATATATTTTGACTTGTTTACAATAACAAAGTCTGAAAGAAGATTTATGGTTCAAGCATTATGAATTAATTGGATTGTTTTTTTTCATTTTGGTTCTAATCGTATCTATAGAAATTGGGAAACAGATGTTTTGTTGACAACAAATGAAATACAAAGGGATCTTCGCACATGGACATTCTCACATACGACTGTTATATAGGTTTGTCCCCCGGGCTTTCTGCATTTATCTCTATGAATGAATTCAGATGATTCATCACTTCATCTGAGAAGTAGCCCCCAAGTCTACGAAAGCTCATGTTACCAGTTCTATCTTTCACTTAGTCTCAAAGGTGCTGCAACATTCCTTTGTATACTGATTTTCCAGACCAACAAAGCTATTCTTTGAAGGAAATAGACATGGGTTCTTACCTGTGATATGTTCATTTTCAGCGATGTAGGTGTGTAATTCCTATAACATGGGTTGATTTCCATCTCTTGCTCGAATTGCAGGAAAAACAGACTTGAAGGAGTCCCACCAGAGGGAGCAACCCCCCCCCTCAGTCATATTATAGCCGGGATAGAAAACAAACTCAGAGAGCATTCATGCAATAACTGTATATACATGTATATACATACAGTCTAAATTTGGGTCAAAAAATTGACCAAACTGAATCAACTTTTCCACGGGTCAATGTAAGTAATGTATCTTAACTCTTTATTTAAAAAATAACCATCCCCTGGTGAAAGCCAGTATAATCTTTGTCCTGGAAGCATCAACCACCTCTACTTTTTTTATCCTCCACCTAAGAGTGGCACAAGAGTTTTGTCTGCGGAATTTTGTAAGTTCTTTGACACTGTTTTGTTTGTTTCTTTGCCATATGCCCTAATTTTACCCTTGACTTATCCATGGTTTTAGCAAAGCCATAATTTTAGCCCTAAAACTTGCCCTCGACTTATACATGAGTTTGACTTATAGTCGAGTATATATGGTAAGTATAATAATAGAAGCTATATCAAAAGTCAAACTAAAATAACTAACTAACAATCACCCTTGCAAGCCAAGTTCTGGGTTCTGGTGGGGAGGTATTACCACCAACATCTGAAAATGAACATATCCAGGTATGAACCAATGTTCCTTTTTCCAGCGATGGGGTGGAACATCTATAACATGGGCTTACCAAAGCTCCCCAACCAGTGGGTGGGTGAACTGAGGCATCACTTATGTGAAAACACAAGATGTGTCTTTCAAAGGAAGCCTCTTTGATTCAAGGCAACCCAATATGGTGGCATGTAAATGTGGACGATGCAGGCCATGTCATGTGTCCCTACATTTCTTAGATGTGTCATCAGTGACCTGAAAGGTCAGTCTTTTTTGGTTCACTATAACCGTTAATTTAATTGTCAATTTGAATCAGAATTGAGCTGTTAGTAGTGTGGTTGAAAAGAAACACTATTGGTTTTAGTTCAAGCCACTTTATATTATGGAGTAGAGATTGTTTGATCCTATTTTTTTTTATTACATTTTTGCTTATTGGAGTAACAAATGTTAACTTCGCCTTAGCTGGCATCACCATTTTTGCAACTCCAGTAGGGCCCAAATCAGACAATCCTTCCCGATTGGCAGCAACAACCACGTTCAAACGGGTTTGACTTATTTGGTATTTCAGAACAGGTGATTTATCTGTGCCATCTGTTTTTTGATATAGCTAGAGCAGGGGTAGGCACACCCTTTTGAGCCGGGGCCGGGTAGCTGTCTCAGACAACAGGGGGCCGAAGTCAAAAAATAATAATTAAATATTTTTTTAAAAATTAATTAAATAAATAAACGACAAATGTAGACAAAATTTTCAGATGGAGGGCACTTTTTAAATAAAAATGAAGGACACTTGAAAAAATTTGCTGATTTTTAAAATAGTTAAGTATGCATGTTTCTAGGCTTCTTAGACAATCGCCCCACAAAGGCCCCGGGCATCGGCAGCAGGACCGGGCTGGGGCCGGTCCCAAGGCTTGCCGGGCCGCATCCGCCCGCGGGCCGCAGTTCCCTACCCCTGAGCTAGAGAACCACTCTGGGCTCCGGCATGAACTGTGCTCATGCCAAACTATTAACTGAAGCAGATTAGGCACTGTAGGTGCGCCAGTAACACTAGGTCAGTTACTGGACAACTTACCGCTTGAAGGTGTTCTTCATGGATCTTACCTTTGTTTTGGTCAGTTAGACTCTGGTCAGCAATGTGTCTACAACCACTCCAAAATGTTGTAGGTGTTCTGAAATGGACTAGGTTTTTTTCTTTTTGTGAGTTACCAAAAACCATGTCTGGATAGGAAGAAAGCACACTTGATATCTATTATATCTTATGGAAGAGAACCAGATCATCAAGACATTGTGAAGTTTATAGGTATACTGAAGATCTCACTATTTAATGTGTCCCTATCATTATGAGTGAGTGTCATGAGAAAACAACAACTGAATGAATAGAGCCATGTATGGAAAAGTTTTCCCTGGTAAGCAATGTTAGTAATTGTGATGAAGTGGGTAGTGGGTGGAAGCAAACTACAATCAAGAAAGTGCACACGGAAATCCTGGAGCTTAAGTGTCTCCAGAATTGTCTGGAGTCTCCAGTCGACCTGTAATTTTTTAGAAACCACTGACCCATTTTAGCTTAGCCCCACACGCTAAATTTGTTTTTTGTTTTGTTTTAAATGGACAGTTTAAAGATTGGAACCGCCTCTTTTGTATTTAGAAAGATAGTAGTTTTTTTTTGGTCCAACATCGATCAGATATTTTTATGGTTTTAGCATCGCCGATGCTTTTTGACTTCCTCTACACTGGAGGAAGCAATGAATAGTCATGAAATGGTATAGACGTATATCAAAGCACTTTTAAAAACACTCATAGTACCCATAGGTCTGTTTTGAATTTTGTTATGAAAGAAACTGCAGTTTTTCCTCTCATCCTTTAGCACCAATCAACCAGGACTGAGGTTATTTCTGTCACTTTTGACAAGATAGGTTATTGTCACTGACGTTGTTGTTGGCTCAGGTGAAGCAGTGCCTGGGACTACTGCTGAGGTTGGTAATTAAGTTCAGACACTGTCTGCCAAACCTATGGTCTTCATGTAGAACAAGTATCATAATTGTATCTTGGTAGTTGCCAATCCCATTTTTTTAGGCGGGACAATCAACTTTTTTTCAGCCCTGGGTAACATCTCGGCCTTGGTTTTGGCAATGGTGTCCCGCCCTGACGACTGACCTCTCCCCTGCCCTTTCCGCATTTTATTTTTATTTTAGTTTTTTTTTTTAATTACAACCTTGCCACATTTTGGAGAGTTCTTGGGCTGCAGGGTTTTCATTTTGGCTGGGCCCCGCCCCCAGAAGTGAGCAGGGCCGGTTGGCACGCACGCACGCCATCACAGGCACAGAGTCCCTCCTCTGCTGGGAGATTCCTCTCCAGGGCTGAGAGGAGAGTTGGCTTTTGTGGTGTGCCAGCTCACCCTGGCAGTGCTGGCCTTTCCACCTGGAGTCTTGGTGCCGCCAGCCCCTGGCTTCTCTCCAGGCAGTGGATGCAGCCTTGAGGAGGAGAGAGCCCAGTGACCAGCTGCCCCAGTCCCTCTCCTCTCCCCCGTCTCCTGAGGGGACCAGCGGTCCTTCAAGGTGTGTGCCTTCAAGTTTTTCCAACTTATGGCGCACCCTAAGTGGAACCTATACTGGACTTTCTTGGCAAATTTGTTTGGGTTTTTTGAGAAAATGTGACTTGCTCAACTTGGATACTCAGTGGGTTTCTGTGGAAGATGGGGCTTGGCTCTTTGGTTTCCGAGTCCAGAATGCTTCTTCTCACCTGCTTGGTCTCCTCTTCCTCCTCCTCCTCTCCTTCTTTTTCCTCCTCCTCCTCTCTCCTTCACCTTTCTCCTCCTATTCCTCCTCTCCTTTTTTCTTTCCTCCTCCCTCCTTTCTCCTTTTTCTCATCCTTTCTCCCGCCTCCTCCTCCATCCCGTCTGTCCTCCTCCTTTTTTCTCTCTCTGGCTAGAGGAGGCACAGAAGCCCTCTGGTCCATTTCCCCCATATCTCTCCATCCATCCTGGGAAGTGCTACTTCAGAGGAGGGGCTTCAAGGACTAAAGGAGCCCTGATCTTCTCCCCTCCCTTTTGCCCCCAAGGTGGCGCCGTCCAACAAGGACCCCTGGGAGGCGGGCCAAGAGCCATTGCTCTCAGAGCAACTCTTCCCCTGTTGTTATTGTTGGTTGAAACTCTTTCCCTCTGTGTGTGGTGTGTTACAATGGTTTCAATCAGGTGCTTTTATTGCCAAGCTTTTGTTCAGAAGGGGTATGCTAATTGCCCTCCCCTGAGACCGTGTGACTTGGGACTGTTTGTATTGTGTGCTATTCCGCTTCTGACTTAGGGCAACCCTAAGAGGAACTTATGACAGGGTTATTTTGGTTATCTTTCTCTGATCTGAATAGTGTTCATTTGCCCCAAGATTTTTTTTTTTTTGGGGGGGGGAGGTTTGTTCCAAGAAGGTTTGATTTTTGCCATGCCTCTGAGGCTGAGAGAGTGTTCATTTTGCCCAGATTTGGGGAGGAAGTTTTTGTTCCGGGGTTTTTGGTTTGCAGCCTCTTGGGTGAAGAGTGTAATTTGCCCAAGGATTTTTTTTTTGGGGGGGGGGGGTTTTGACCAGAGGTACTTGCCTTTGTCCATCCTCTGAGCTGAGAGCCTGTTGACTTCCCCAAGGGCTTCCTGGGGGCAGTTTTGTTCAGAAGTGCTTGCTTTGTCATCCTCTGAGGCTGAGAGCCTGTTTGACTTCCCCAAGGGGTTTGTCTCTGGGGGAAGTTTTTTTTGACTGAGATGTCTTTTTGCCTTTAACCTTTCCTTGAGTCTGAAAAATATACTAGCTCAGTGGTTTTTTTTAATATGCCCAAGCAGGGATCAAAACCCTGCCATACCTCCCACTTTTGCCTCCTCTGTGCTTCCCTAGATGTATTTACCTCTAGAGGTGCTCCAAAATCTCTATGTCTTTGATTCTATTATTTATTATTATTAACTGAAAGAAGAAGTTTGGCAGCATGAGCTTTCCTAATGTCTGCTTCCTCTGATTCCTTTAGTCTCCAACGTGCAACAAGATTCTCTGTTTTTTAATATAAATTCTAATTATTATTTTTATATGGTTTTTTTAAATTTAATGTATTTGTTTTGGTTGTTGGTTGTGTTCCTCCATTTCCTCTGAATGTCCTACATTTTGGCTAAATTTGCCCCATCATTTTTGTCCACATTTGTCCCTGTTTGTGTGGTGGAATTTGCCACCGCTTCTTGGGAAGAGGGGACCGTCCCTGATGAAGCGACTTCTTTTTTTTCTTCTTTTTATGTGAAAAAGGCAATTTTTTTTTTTTAAAATTCCCTATCCATTATTGAACAATGATTGTTTGAAAGAGTTTGTCACCTAATAATTATCAATTTTTGTTTAGACAGACATCCACATGCCAGCAGTTTATTTTTTTGTTTTATTTTTATTTAAAGTCTGCCTTTTGACTTAATGAGGCTGACTGTGGCCTTTGTTTCAAATTGTAATTATATCTGTCTGGCATCGGCTTGAGAAATTAGCATCCACTTAGTTTGTAGATTGTCTTGACTAATTTTTTTTATGTTTACTGATTATATAGAGATCTCATAAAATCTTCCCCACATAAGTTTAGCCTTCGAGATAATTGATAGTTGATATAGTTGATATAATTGTCAAGGAGGATGCTGTTTTTTATGACCTTTTAAATGCCCACACCTGCTCTTTTTCATCATTGTATTTATTTATATGTTTTTGTGTGTTGAAAGAAGAGGGATGTTGTGTCTTGTTCAAGCTTGAGCATAAAACGGATAAAACCAGGGCTTATATTGAGTCATCATCGGTTAGATATTGTTTTTTGCCCTTACCTGTCAAGGTAAATGATAATTTTATTTAACAAACTAGATTTTTAGGTTGTCTGTGCTTTATCTTCTTTTTTTTCTTCTTTTCTTCCCTTTTTATTTGTCCTTTGTGTTGTTACTTTTTGATACTTTTCTTTATTGTTCTTTGTTTTTGCAAAAAAATTTTTGTACATTCCAATATTATTCAACTATCTACATTATCTTATTTTTTTAAATCTTACTTGTTTAAATTGTTCTTTCTTATCTTTTAAAAGAATGTACTCACAATGTATTCTCCCAATTATATTTACCATTTAACTTTGATCTTTTGTGAAATTATTTTTCTTTTCTGGTTCCTTTTATATTTGTTTTCCAAATTCATCAACCTTATACAATCCAAAATACAATTAAAAAGATTTCCATCCAAACCCCATCTCTTTCTTTCCCAATACTCATGATTCTGTCCTCCACTCCTTTTCTATATTATTCCTTTTTTTTTCTTATTCCCTCAAAATATTAATGAAATTATTGAGCTCTTTTTTTTCATTAAGTTTTTATTGCCATTCATCTATTTCTGTAACTCCTTCCGATTTCCAGTTTTTTTGTGGTATCATCTTCTGAAGGGTATTCAATGGACTGTTTGCTTACCTGTAACAGTATTTCTTCGATGTTGGTTCATCTTGCAATACTCAATGGTTTTCTGACTGCGCCTGCGTCAGTGCTGCTCTTGTACCTACTGGAATCACTGGGCAAGTTTTTAACTTCTGCACTATTATTGAAACTTTTTTTTGGCGTACTCGCGCTCACCCTTTATAAGTGCCCCTTGCTTCCCGCTCTTTCCCCATGTTTCCTGCATTTTTTTTTTTCTTTTCGCAAGCAGGCGATGGAAGAGAGCCAATTGAAGCAGACACTGAGGGGATCGGACGGGTTGGGATTTTGTATTATTCGCAGATGACCACTCGAAGAATACTGTTAAGTAGCACCTGTCCTTCTTCTTCGTGGTCTCTGCGAATATTACAAATGTTTGACTGACAAGCTAAGGTTGTCGGCGGAGGGAGTGTTCCTGAGACCAAAGCTATGGTAAACCAAAGGTTAATTTTTTTATACAAATAAATGACACCTTGAACCATAAAAAGTCAGTCCTTTTTGTTCACCCAGATCAAATACAATAACTTTGCCCAACTGAGAAGGAACATGAGGTTCATGCAAGACCGAACCCATGGACCTGTGCAAATCAACATTCATACACATAACAGTGAAAACAACTGTATACAATAGATCATAGTGCAATCAATGCAATTCCTGAAAACCAACACAGCCCTCCCGAAAGCTCGTTCTCGGATAGCCCTGTGTTTCCAACCTATAATTTTTATAAAAGTCAGGTTGGGACAGATGGCAGCCTTGCAGACATCCTCCATGGATCCCGATAGAACGCAAGGATGGCTGCATCGATCTCGTGGATTGATACCGAAACTGCCCGGGATGGTTTACCCCAGTTCATAGCAGAGTGGATGGTACCACCACCCATTTCGACAACCTCTGCCGACACAGGCAACCCTTTTTTTCGGTTTTTTTCTCTCGAGTAACTGAAAGTCTCTCTGATCGACTTGGAGGCAGCGGTTCTGTCAGGTAAAAGGCCAGCCCCCTCTGACTCAATGATGAGTGCAGGCGCTTTTTTTCCTCATATCCGACACGGGTTTGATTCGAGATGGTCACCATGTTCCTGAACAATATATGAAATGCAGACACTACCTTTAGCATAGAAGTGTTATGTCCGTTACGGAGTGACACTTGTCCTTGTGGAACCTCAAAATGTGGCTGTCCCTCCGTAAAGCACAAAGTTGCCCCGCACGCGGCAGAGGTTTGATTGGCACAATAAATCGGTTTTCCCTTAAGTCCATATATTCTATTCCGCTGTGGCCATCGGTTCAATGGGCTTTGGTTTGGAGGGCGGACAATCCGACTCCAAATTTCCAAGCCGATTTGCACGAACATGAGGATCAGTTTTGGCACCACCTCCTTCAGGACCCCTTTCACCAAAGGTCTTTGAAAAGAAACTCTCCCCCCACTGATACTTTGCACAAATGGCAGCAGTAACATTTGATGGATGCGATGGACAGCCACCATCCAACATGCCAATAAAACTCCACACCACCGGAGTAGAACTGTGCTGGGACAAGCCCTTCCTGGTCTAGGAAAGAGCAAAATCTCCTCCATTTAGGCATAAGACGCTGGGTGAGGGTCTCCCTCGCAGCCGGATCACCGTCCTTTACGACTCCGGCAAGGCATCCAGTGGGGGTATCCTCCAGGCCACCATTGGTAGTTTTTGTCGATTGTCGGGTGGAGAATCCGTCCGTTCTGATCGACCAGGTCCGGGCGAGGCTCGGGGCGGAGGAAGTGCGTCTGGAAGATTGCAGAAGGGTGCAAACCAGCTGTCCTCGCCCACCAATGCGTGATTCACAATCGCGTCCTTGTGGTTCCAGCATCATCTTGGAGACAAAACCTGATGATGAGAGGGACGGGGTAAGGGCATAAAGTAACTCCCCCGACACCGATGAATGCGACTGCGTCTCCTAGGCTCCTTTCATTGGCCTCCTGGAGAAGAACTGTGGACAATGGCTGTTCCATCCGGTCGCGACAGGTCGATCTGGGGGGGTTCCCCCCATAGAGCGAGAGGTTCGCTGACTGTCTCGGGATGGAGCCTATTCCACTCGTGGCATACCGAGGGGTGATCTGCTCAGCGGTCTGCCAAAGTCCGTTGTCCGTCGCCCTGGCAAGTGGATCGCATGAAGGAGGATCGGTCTCTGTATGCACCATCCCAGATGCGCAGGGTAATCTCGAGAAGGGTCCTTGACTTGGTGCCACCCTGCTTGTTGATGTAATACATCACGGTGGTGTTTGTCCCGTTCTCAAAGAGCACCACGGCTGCTGCCACAGCGGATTCGAAAAAACGCTCTCAGGGCCTTTTTCGAATGCAAGCATCTCGAGAGCGTTTGAT
>NC_056525.1:129112522-129113010 GCF_019175285.1 Sceloporus undulatus | reverse complement strand
AGCCAGATGTAGACTCAAACAAGAGACATTGACAGGCACTCACATGAAACTTGCTCTTGAATAAGATTTATTTAACCTTTTCCAGAAAACTCTGCTGCAGAGCAGTAGGACTAAAGACAGCTGGGAGACTGTGAAATAATAAGAAAAAGAAGCATCTCTGAAAGTGAAATCTACCAGAGGTATTCACAGAAAATAATAATAATAATAAAATTTTATTTGTATACCGCCCTTCTGAAAATCAGGGCGGTGAACAACAAGAAATAACAACATAAATAACAAAACCATACGTTAAAAACAATTCACTAAAAATAATAAAAATTTCATGTCGGCAAGACAGTGCTGACATGGGGGGGGGGGAATTACTGGTCAGGGTAGGCTTGTTCGAATAAATGGGTTTTTAACCCCTTCCTGAATTGAGGTAGGGAGGTGGCTGAGCGGAGCTCGAAGGGCAGCACGTTCCAGAGGTTGGGGGCTGAGATGGAGAAAGC
>NC_056525.1:129006318-129109522 GCF_019175285.1 Sceloporus undulatus | reverse complement strand
TAGCAATTGTGATCTTTGGTCATTGTCATTGTCAGAACAAGGAAACAGTCTGATATAGCCAGTTATGTGTGCATAAGGTTGTACAGTATGTACATATAATTCCACCTCTAGGAGGGCTTTCTCCATCTCAGCCCCCAACCTCTGGAACGCGCTGCCCTTCAAGCTCCGCTCAGCCACCTCCCTACCTCAATTCAGGAAGGGGTTAAAAACCCACTTATTCGAACAAGCCTACCCTGACCAGTAATTCTCCCCCCCCCCATGTCAGCACTGTTTTGCCGACATGAAATTTTTATTATTTTTATTGAATTGTTTTTAACGTATGGTTCTGTTATTTATATTGTTATTTCTTGTTGTTCACCGCCCTGATTTTCAGAAGGGCGGTATATAAATAAAATTTTATTATTATTATTATTATTATTATTATTATTATTGTCCATGCTTGTCAAGGCCTCAGCAGACGAACCTCTGATTTAAAGGGTGAGACCCTTTCTGTGCACGCTGCGCTCCACCAGAAAAATCCATTGCACAGGTTCGAAGGATACATACAATGTCATCAACACACTTGTAGAAAGCACGGATGAATCATTCCTGAATTCTCGTTTGCGAAGTAAAGTCAAGAAGAAGAAGAAGAAGAAGAAGAAGAAACCACTCCTCTCTCTCTTCCTTTTTTTGTGAATCTATTTTATACTTCTTATCCTTATTTTTAATACCTTTATTTTTTCTCTATATATGTTTATTTATTTTTCACTACCTCTTATTTCCTTTCCTTTGCTTCGTTTATTTTCTTAATACGCCTTTTAGGCCTGTTACACACTGCCAAAATAAAGCTGATTCGGGTCTCTTTGGAGGTATGCTGTTTAAATGATGCATGCATCCTGAGAGTCCGGAAGTTGCGCCAAAGCCACACTCCATTCCTAAACACTGGAGTGCAGCTTTGGTGCAGCTTTTGGATTCTTAGGATGCATGCATCATTTAAACAGCATATCTCCAAAGAGACCCAAAGCAGCTTTATTTTGGCAGTCTGTAACAGGCCTTAGTTACTCTTCTTCCCACACCTTATTCTACCAATGGAACCTTTTCTCATTCATTATTATTATTGGGTTTTTTTCCTCTATTCCTCTAGCTTCCTTCAGTTATTTTGGTTTCCTATTTGAATCCTAAATCTTCATATTATTATTTATTTTCCCCAACTGCAGCAAGGACCAGGTGCCAACAATTACTGTACTGTAGTCTTTATCTTATCTTGTTCTTCTTGTCTCTTATGTGGCTCTTCAAGGTCAGTTATTTAGTATTATTTAGAATCTATTATGTTGATGAGAGGAGTTGCCTCTAAAAAGACAGCTAACACAAATCTGTAGGGGTGAAGGTTGGCACAGAAGAAGAGAGAAAGTTTGACTTATACATTTAAATTCAAACAAAAGAAAAGAGGATAGAAGAAGAAGAAAAATTCCAATGTTTTCCAAAGGTTTCCCCCCTCTTTCTCCCCCTGCCTACCCTTCCTCCCCCCCTTTATTCCCAATTCCTTTTTCCTCCTTTGACTCCACCTATAGATCCTTTCCTTCGCTTGTCCCCTATTTGATCGCCCAATAGAAGGAAAGAGAAGGGAAAGAACAGAAGAGAGAATATGTGTATAACATACAGGAAGAGGTTCACTATCCCAACCAATACCCCTCCCCTTTTACAATTCTCTTTTCAACCCCTACACCAAAGACTTTTAACTTTATGAAGAAATATGGTCCCCCCTTACTGTACTCTATCTTGTATTCATTCTTTTCTTTTTGTCTTTGCTAAATCCTCCAACTTATATTCCAGACCTCTATTTGTCCTTCTATTTTCCTTTTGTTTCTTTCATTGGCTGTTTCTTTCCTCTTTTTTCATTTGATATAGTGTCTCTCTTTACAGTTTATTTTGTTTTTGTTTTTTTCAGAAATTCTTAATTTGATAGGCAACCAAAGTTATAATCCCTATATTTAATCCCTTTAAAGATCAAAATGAAAATCAGATGATTCACATCCACCATGTATGAGTCCAGTCAGATAATAGCTTCTCTCTGTTTCCTTTATTTGTATAATCAATTTTCCTGGGTTAAGGGAATGCTCGCCCTGAGTGGAGGACGGTTCTTTCCACTCCCATCACTCTGTATCACCAAGGTAATATCCTCCCGGCAAGATGGAAAGCTTAACTTTTATCTTCTTCCTGTGGCATTTTCGCCAAATTAAATGTTATATAACTCAAACAGTATTTGTTAATTTAAAAGGTGGTGGCAGTACTTAAACTTAAACCATTGTGGGTGCAGATCCAGGGTTTTGCTCTGCTCATTCGATCCACATCTCGCTGTCCGCGCCCTGATCCCTTGCCGTTGCTTGCCACTTGTCCTCCATTAACCCCTGGCAATCTGCAGCTCTATCTCCTCACTCCGATCTTTCTATATCCTATTAGGGGCACTGGCAATCTGCTTCTGGGTCCCCAACGAGCTCCTCTGGACTCCCTTTACCAGGGAGGGGGGTATTCACCCCTTCCCTCAATAATCAGGTAAGGGTACCAAACCACTGGAGCTGTGGTTGTCTCCTCACCCACTTTGTGAGAGTACGACCACTCGTGCCACCAGTGGTCCCCAACCTTTGGTGTTTCTTGAGTCAGCCATAGAAGAGGTAGAAGGGTGTTGAAAGGCTGAAAGAACAGAGTGCTGGTTAAAGATCAACACTGAAGCTGCGTGAAGCAGGACTGTTCTCAAAGGTAGGTCAAGAGATGGGAAGGTTCGTTTCTGAGAGCCTCTTTGGTAAAATCTTGGCAAATAGGGCAAGATTTGACTAAGCAGCCCTTGCTGGCACAAAACAGGCAACTGTTGTGAGCGTCTGAATGGGGAATCTTCAGGGCCTTGGAGGCCATATAAGAGAAAATGAAGTATCAGGCAAACTGAAGTGAATCAAATGACGAAAGAAAAGGAACTGAGAAGATTACGTTCTTGGTGCTATTTATAGAACGCCCCGGAGAGGGTGAGGTTACTGCCAAACAGCTACTCAGCTGTGCAGGTGTGAGACCCATTTGTGTGAGGCACAGAGCTTCAAATCACATCACACCTTACCATCTCCAGTGCTCTCTCTCTCTCTCTGGGTTATTTGTGTGAGGTGCAGAAACCACAAAGAACAAGAACCAACATCAGACATTTTGGTTTACATCTCCAGCACTCTGTAGTATGGTAACAAAAATGACAAAGCCCATTTCCATGCAATAAAATCTCCTTCTCTACAGGCAACCTAAACATTTATAATGAGCCTTGATGTAAAAAAATAATACTCACCCTGTCATGGAGGAACACTAGGGCCTGCAGAATATCATAGATTCCAGCACATATCTCAGAAGAAGAAAGAGTCTCCAAGACCTTCTCCAGTGGTTGCACGTGCTCAGTAACCAGGTGGATTCCATCTGCTTCCATAGAACAAGAAAGGAAGCGCAGGAGGCAAGGATGGCGTAATGTTTTCAAGTGCTTGCAAAATGCAAGATAAAACCATTAAGCACTGTTTCTATATCATATACACAATAGCAAAAAGTGAATAGTAAATAGGCTTGTTTGGTATTTTTCATAATATTGCTATGTAATTTGAGTTATCCTTCATCAGTCTATTCAGGTTTAAACTATCTAGTTTTTTCTCTCTGAAGTCAGGATTCCCTTCAGACTCTTAGCTTTACATCATTTAGGAACTGATATAGAAATTGTCAGAATCTCCAACTCCAGTTGTGAATATCCTCTTTCTCAATGACTCTGTATGCATCAGCTATCATGGTCATAACAGTATAATTTTTCTAAATTGTAAGAACCTTCAGGTATACCAATATAGTATAATTTTACCAACTTAATTTCCTCTGAATTTGCATGGGCTATTTCCTATTTTTCTCAGCAATTTCCTTCTTCTTCTTTCTTTTCAAATAAGAACATTCAAATAAGAATTTATCATTAAATTATGACCAGCACTTGCTTAGTATTTATGATGTTATAATCTGGACCAACAACACTGTAATTATTGGTTGGAATTTAACTTTAGTAATGGACTATTGCAATGACTACATTTGAGACCAGGCAGCCCTTTCACTGAAGAATTTCAGAGGTGCTAGAGTAAAGGGCACTGAGTTGTGGTGTGTCCAGTGGAGCTGCAATGCATATGGTTAGATCTGCGCAAGTGTGAGAACCATTTCTGTGAGGCAGAGAGCTGCATATCACATCACACCTCATTATATCCAGTGTGGGCGCTCTCTATCTGTGGGCTGTCTGGCCTCCAAGGTAGGTTTTGGCAGCTAGCATTAGGTGATGTATGTATGTAGAACAATGGAGCTCTGTTGTAGCTACATCTCAGCCAGCATTTTATAGCATTATATCAAGGGGTATTCTCATTACACGTCCCAATCATGTTTTTATTTCCCAGAAGAATTTTATGTAAAGAGTTTCTGTAATTGAAAAGGAATCAGTAAAATATATGGACAATGGTGTTTTTTTTTTTAAAAAAAATGAATCACAACTGAGAATACAAAAGAATTTCAAACCACTGACTACTAGAATTTTTGACTTATGAAAATCAAACTTGAAGACTTGATTTCTTACATGGTTTATTTTTCTTGCTCTGTACACTTTCTAAATATTGTTAGCAGAACAGAATTTTTTAAACACTGGTCAATTTTGGAGTGATATATTTGACTTGTTTACAATAACAAAGTCTGAAAGAAGATTTATGGTTCAAGCATTATGAATTAATTGGATTGTTTTTTCAGTTTGGTTCTAATCGTAATCTATAGAAATTGGGGAAACAGATGGTTTATTGACAAACAAATAGAATAGCAAAGGGATCTTGCAGCACATGGACATTCTCACATACAGACTGTTATATAGGTTTGTCCCGGGCTTTCTGCATTTATCTCTATGAATGAATTCAGATGAATTCATCACTCATCTGAGGAAGTAGCCCCCAAGTCTACGAAAGCTCATGTTACCAAGTTCTATCTTTCACTTAGTCTCAAAGGTGCTGCAACATTCCTTTGTATACTGATTTTCCAGACCAACACAGCTATGTCTTTGAAAGGAAATAGGAACATGGGTTCTTACCTGTGATATGTTCATTTTCAGCGATGTAGGTGGTAATATCCTATAACATGGGTTGATTCCATCTCTTGCTCCGAAATTGGCAGGAAAAACAGACTTGAAGGAGTCGCCACCAGAGGGAGCAACCCCCACCATCCCTCAGTCAATATTATAGCCGAGGATAGAAAACAAACTCAGAGAGCATTCAATGCAATATACTGTATATACATGTATATACATGAACAAGTCTAGAAATTTAGGTCAAAAAATTGACCCAAACTGAATCAACTTTTCCACGGGTCAATGTAAGTAATGTATCTTAACTCTTATTTAAAAGAAGTAACCATCCCCTGGTGAAAGGCAAGAGTATAATCTGTCCTGGAAGCATCAACCACCTCTACTTTCTTATCCATCCAGCCTTAAGAGTGGGCACAAAGAGTTATGTCTGCTGGAATTTTGTAAGTTCTTTGACACTGTTTTGTTTCTTTGCCATATGCCCCTAAATTTTACCCTTGACTTATCCATGGGTCTTAGCAAAAGCCATAATTTTAGCCCTAAAACTTGCCCTCGACTTATACATGAGGTTGACTTATAGTCGAGTATATATGGTAAGTATAATAAATAGAAGCTATCATAAAGTCAAACTAAAAATAACTAACTAACAATCACCCTTGCAGAGCCAAGTTCTGGGTTCTGGGTGGGGAGGATATTACCACCAACATTGCTGAAAATGAACATATCACAGGTATGAACCAATGTTCCTTTTTCCAGCGATGGAGGTGGAAACATCCTATAACATGGGACTTACCAAAGCTCCCCAACCAGTGGGTGGGTGAACTGAGGCATATCACTTATGTGAAAACCACAAGATGTGTCTTTCAAAGGAAGCCTCTTTTGATTCAAGGCAACCCAATAATGGTGGCATGTAAATGTGGACGATGAAGGCCATGTCATTGTCCTACATTTATCTTAGATGGTGTCATCAGTGACCTGAATTAGGTCAGTCTTTTGGTTCACATGAACCGTTAATGTTAACTTGTCAATTTGAATCAGAATTGAGCTGTTAGTAGTTGTGGTTGAAAAGAAACACTATTGGTTTTAGTTCAAGCCACTTTATATTATGGAGTAGAGATTGTTGATCCTATTTTTTATTTATACATTTTGCTTATTGGGAGTAACAAAATGATTAACGTCGCCTTAAGCTGGCATCCACCATTATTTGCAACTCCAGTAGGGCCCAAATCAGACAATCCTTCCCGATTGGCAGCAACAACCACTGTTCAAACGGGTTTGAACTTATTTGGTATATGTCAGAACAGGTGATTTATCTGTGCCATCTGTTTTTGATATAGCTAGAGCAGGGGTAGGCAACCCTTTTGAGCCGGGGGCCGGGTAGCTGTCCCTCAGACAACAGGGGGGCCGAAGTCAAAAAATAAATAATTAAATATTTTTTTTAAAAATTAATTAAATAAATAAACCGGGACAAATGTAGGACAAAATTTTCAGATGGAGGGCACTTTTTAAATAAAAAATGAAGGACACGTGAAAAAATTTGCTGATTTTTTAAAAAATGTTAAGATAAATGCATGTTTCTAAGGCTTCTATAGACAATCGCCCCACAAAGGCCCCAGCGGCAATCGGCAGCAGGACCGGGCTGGGGCCGGTCCCAAGGCCTTGCCGGGCCGCATCCGGCCTGCGGGCCGCAGGTTACCTACCCCTGAGCTAGAGGAACCACTCTGGGCTCCTGGCATGAAACTGTGCTCATGCCAAACTATTAACTGAAGCAGATTAGGCACTGTAGGTGCGCCAGTAACACTAGGTCAGTTAACTGGGAACAACCTACCTGCTTGAAGGTGTTCTTCATGGATCTTACTCTTTATTTGGTCAGGTAGACTCTGGTCAGCAATGTGTCTACAACCACTCCAAAATGTTGTAGGTTCTGAAATGGAACTAGGTTGTTCTTTTTGTGAGTTACCAGAAAACCATGTCTGGATAGGAAGGAAAGCACAACTTGATATCTATTATATCTTATGGAAGAGAACCAGATCTGATCAAGACATTGTGAAGTTATAGGTATACATGAAGATCTCACTATTTTAATGTGTCCCTATCAGTATAGTGAGTGTCACTGAAGAAAACAACAGACTGAATGATAGAGCCATGTATGGAAAAAGTTTTCCCTGGTAAGCAATGTGTAGATAATTGTGATGAAGTGGGTAGATGGGTGGAAGCAAACTACAATCAAGAACAGGGACACACGGAAATCCTGGAGCTTAAGTGTCTCCAGAATTGTCTGGAGTCTCCAGTCTGAACCTGTAATTTTTTAGAAACCAACTGACCCATTTTAGCTCTAGCCCCACACGCTAAAATTTGTTTTTGTTTGTTTTAAATGGACAGTTAAAGATTGGAACCAGCCTCTTTTGTATTTAGAAAGATAGTAGTTTTTTTATGGCTCCAACATCGATCAGATATTTTATGGATTTTAGCATCAGCCGATGCTTCTTTGACTTCCTCTACACTGAGGAAGCAATGAAATAGTCATGAGAATGGTATAGAACGTATATCAAAGCACTTTTAAAAAAGCACTCATAGTACCCATAGGTCTGTTGAATTTGTTATGAAAGAAAGACTGCAGTTTTCCTCTCATCCTTTAGCACCAATCAACCAGGACTGAGGTTATTTCTGTCACTGTTTGACAAGATAGGTATTGTCACTGACGTTGTTGTTGGCTCAGGTGAAGCAGTGCCTGGGACTACTGCTGAGGTTGGTAATTAAGTTCAGACCACTGTCTGCCAAACCTATGGTCTCATGTAGAACAAGTATCATAATTGTATCTATGGTAAGGTTGCCATATCCCATTTTTAGGCGGGACAATCACAGTTTTTCAGCCCTGGGAACATCTCGGCCTGGTTTTGCAATGGTGTCCCGGGCCCTGACCGACTGACCTCTCCCCTGCCCTTCCCCGCCATTTTATTTTTATTTTAGGTTTTTTTTTTTAATTACAACCTTGCCACCATTTTGGAGAGGTTTCTGGGCTGCAGGGTTTTCATTTTGGCTTGGCCCCGCCCCCAGAAGTGAGCAGGGCCGGTGGCACGCACGCACGCCATCACAGGCACCAGGAGTCCCTCCTCTGCTGGGAGATGCTCCTCCACGTGGCTGAGAGGAGAGTTGGCTTTTGTGGTGGCCAGCTCACCCTGGCAGTGCTGGCCTGTCCAAGGCCCTGGAGGCTCTTGGTGCCGCCAGCCTCCTGGCTTCTCTCCAGGCAGTGGATGCAGCCTTGAAGGAGGAGAGAGCCCAGTGACCAGCTGCCCCAGGTCCTCTCTCCTCTCCCCCGTCTCCTGAGGGGACCAGCGGTCCTTCAAGGTGGGTGTGCCTTCAAGTTTTTCCAACTTATGGCGACCCTAAGTGGAACCTATCACTGGACTTTCTTGGCAAACTTTGTTGGGTTTTTTTGAGAAAATGTGACTTGCTCAACTTGGATACTCAGTGGGTTTCTGTGGAAGAGTGGGGCTTGGTTCTTTGGTTTCCGAGTCCAGGAATGCTCTTCTCACCTGCTTGGTCTCCTTCTCCTCCTCCTCCTCTCCTTCTTTTTCCTCCTCCTTCTCTCCTTCACCTTTCTCCTCCTATTCCTCCTCTCCTTCTTTTTCTTTCTCCCCCTCCTCTCCTTTCTCCTTTTTCTCATCCTTTCTCCTCCTCCTCCTCCTCTCCTTCTGTCCTCCTCCTTTTTCTCTCTGGCTAGAGGAGGCACAGAGCCCTCTGGTCCATTTCCCCCAATCTCTCCATCCATCCTGGGGAAGGTGCTACTTCAGAGGAGGAGGCTTCCAAGGACTAAAGGAGCCCTGATCTTCTCCCCTCCCTTTTGCCCCAAGGTGGCTCCGTCCAACAAGGACCCCTGGGGAGGCTGGCCAAGAGCCATTGCTCTCAGAGCAACTCTTCCCCTTGTTGTTATTGTTGTTGAAACTCTTTCCCTCTGTGTGTGTGTGTTACAAGTTGTTTCATCAGGTGCTTTTATTGCCAAGCTTTGTTCAGAAGGGGTATGCTATTGCCCTCCCCTGAGACAGTGTGACTTGGACGTGTTTGTATGTGTGTGCTTTCAATTCGCTTCTGACTTAGGGCAACCCTAAGAGGAACTTATGACAGGGTTATTTTGGTTATCTTCCTCTGAAGCTGAGATAGTGTCATTTGCCCAAAGATTTTTTTTTTTTGGGGGGGGAGGTTTGTTCAAAGAGGGTTTGAGTTTGCCATCCTCTGAGGCTGAGAGAGTGTCATTTGCCCAAGGATTTGGGGGAGGGAAGTTTGTTCAGAGAGGGTTTGAGTTTGCCATCCTCTTAGGGTGAGAGAGTGTAATTTGCCCAAGGATTTTTTTTGGGGGGGGGGGGGGGTTTGACCAGAGAGTACTTGCCTTTGCCATCATCTGAAGCTGAGAGCCTGTGACTTCCCCAAGGGCTTCCTGGGGGGCAGTTTGTTCAGAGAGTGCTTGCCTTTGTCATCCTCTGAGGCTGAGAGCCTGTGACTTCCCCAAGGGGTTTCTGGGGGGAAGTTTGACTAGAGAGTGCTTGCCTTCACCTTCCCTTGAGGCTGAAAAAATATGACTAGCTCAGTGGGTTTTTTAATGCCCAAGCAAGGGATCAAACCCTGTCCATACTCCACCACTGCCTCCTGCTGTGCTTCCTCAGATGTATTTACTCTCAGAGGTGCTCCAAAATCTCTATGTCTTTGAATTCTATTATTATTATTATTAACTGAAAGAAAGAAGTTGGCAGCATGAGCTTTCCTAATGTCTGCTTCCTCAGATGCCTTTAGTCTCCAACGTGCAACAAGATCTCTGTAATATAAGGATTTCTAATAATGGTTTTTAAAAAAATATTAATGTATTTGTTTGTTAGTTGGTTGTGTCCTCCATTTCCCCTGAATGTCCTACATTTTGGCCTAAATTTTGCCCCACATTTGTCCAACATTTTGTCCCTGTTTTGTGGTAGGGAATTATGGCAACCCTAATCTATAGGGAAAGAAGGAGGACCGTCCCTGATGAAGCGACTTCTTTTCTTCTTTTATGTGAAAAAGGCAATTTTTTAAATCCCTATCCATAGTGAACCAAGTGATTGTTGAAAGAGTTTGTCACCAATCAAATTATCAAATTTTGTTTAGAACAGACATCCACATGCCAGCAGTTTTATTTGGCACACGTTTCTATTTGGCACAAAGCTTCCTGGGCTTTGATTCCAATAGGAGCCGCTTGAACTGTCACGGCTCCTTCCATACAGAATCCCTGGGATTTGTAGTTTGGAGCAGCCCCCCTGCATTCTTTGGGCAGAGAAGGCAAAAGACCTTATAAAACTACAGATTCTAGGATTCCAATAGGATGGAGCAGCGGCTCTTAAAGTGGTGTCAAACTGCATTAATTCTAAAGTGTAGATGCACCAAGAGGAAGGGCGGGCGGAGTTGTCGAGGCGGGTGAAATAATGTTGTGTATGATGTTATTTCAAACGTGGCACACACTCTTTCCTCCGAGTGTAGTGGAGTCTCCCTCCTCTTCCCCTCCTTTTCTTCTTTCTCCTTCTCCTTTTTTCTCCTCTCCCCTCTTTCTCCTCTGTCGCTGCTGTTGTTGTTGTGTGCCTTCAGCTCCTTTCTGACTTATCATGGAAGAGAGGGGTGGTCTTATACTGTGAGTATATCCCAAACACTCTATTTTAAGTTGTAAATTTGGGGGTCGTCTTATACGCCCAGTCGTCTTATATGCCGGAATATACGGTATTTTATATCCCCATCTCTTATTTTTACTTCCTGCAAACACACCAAATCAAATTTCCCCCCAGACTAGGCATAATCTGTTTTCTCTTTCTCTCTTGATTTATCCCTTTTATGTTCCATGACACAATTTTCAGCCCCATGGTTTTATTTTTCTATGTATTATATTTCTCTAATTTCCTTTTAAGAATTCCTCTTTTTCCCCACCTGGGACTTCCTCTTCTTATAGGTTTTAATATGTTTTTTTTTTGTTACATATATTGATATTTTGAAATAATAAAAAGAATTTAGGTGTACTGTGACAGGTTTAATCCACTCTTACCTGACACCTTCGTGAAGACAGCTCTGAAGAGTGTCTCTAGTACTGAAGGCCCTAAGAAAAGTCACCTTTGCCTTGTGGCAAATCAAGACCGTTTCTTGTAGACTAATTGGAGTGGAGGGGTGGCCTCGAAAATATTATTTAAAGATCTTAACTGCATTATGCTCAGTCAGAAGAAGCCTGTCAGAAGATGGAGTCCCTGCATCAGAGCCATCTTCCTCTCTGAAGGCTTCCCATTGTCATATTTAGACAATATAGAAAAGCCGGGGGCCCTGTTCTCATTCTTCATTTGAGGAATGTATTGTAGGAAATAACCTTTTTTAAGAAATAAAAGATGGTAAGTTTTTGTTCCTATCCTTAGTCTCAGCCAAGAGACTTTATTCTCAACAATTTGCCCACAGTAAGAGGTGGAAATGTCAGGTTTTGTTTGTAGTAGCCATCTATGTGTCAATTGTTTAGTCAAAACTCTCTTTGTATTGGAACTGAACCAGTTGTGCTCTTGGATTCCATTGAATCACATTTAGGCTAGTGTCTCCTGAAGTAGCCACTATCTTTAACCATTTGTTAATGTTCTTGCAGAACTGTATTTTGACCTCAAGTGTTTTTTGTTTGCTTGTTTTTAACAAGATCTGTAGGCCACATATAGCTCTAGAAAAAATGGAAATAGCAGGGGCAACTTTACTGAGCATAAACTCTGGCAACCACAAGTGGGATCTGTTGATTCCCATGACAAATTGAGGTGAGATATAACTCTCTCTCTCTCTCTCTCTCTCTCTCTATATATATATATATATATATATATAATAGCTATTGGATTTGGTCTCACAAGCTACGGAGGCCTTATGACCTTCATAAAATCTGTATGAAATGGAGTATTTGGTGTTGAAGGCCCAGGTTTTGAGGGGGGAGGAGAATCCTTCCCTTGAGGATGATCAGGATCATTCAGCTTCAATAGTTGAGAGGTGCCATTAAATTCCAATATATTAATTGTCTTATATAACAATACCATAAAAACAAATACAGGAATAGTAAAATATCATCAGCTCCCCAAAGTCTAGGAGCTTTCAGGAGCTTTCAGGAGCTACTGAAAGGCCCTTGGTTTTTTTTTTTAAATTTTAATTTCTTTTTTCAGATCACATTCCTCTTCTGAGGAATGAACTCGTGTTAATATTTTGTTTTGATTTAACAGAGGCAGACTGGTTAGCAGAAGCAGCAGGCTTTCGTTCTTTTGACTTGATGTCCTTAAACTTGTTCTATGCTGCACGCATTGCATCCGCAGAGTCTCATCCAGCAGAGCTATTCAGGGTGGTCAGAGAGCTAATCCAACTGCCTCCCACCCTGAACATATTACTAGAACCAACAATGGCCTGCTGTGACACATTCAATGACTTCTTTGCTGGTAAGATCTCTCAGATTAGGGTCGATCTGGATGCCGGCATTAAAACAGAGACTATGAGAAAGGTATCCAGTGACTCCGCAGACTGCGTTAGACTGGATCGTTTTGAGCTTGTGAGTACCGATGAAGTGGACAAGCTCCTTGGATGTGTAAGGAGGACGACTTGCCCCTTGATCCCTGCCCATCTTGGCTGACCGTTCAGGGAGCAGGTGGTGTAACATCACTGCTTCAGACTATAATAAATGCATCCCTTAGAGAGGGGAAATTTCCATCAGCACTTAAACATGCAGTGGTTAAGCCACTCTTAAAGAAACCCTCTCTAGATCCCCTGATAAGGAACAACTATAGGCCAGTCTCTTTACTACCATTTTTGGGCAAGGTGATCGAGAGGGCAGTTGCCTTCCAACACCAGGCTGTCTTGGATGAAGCCAATTATCTGGACCCATTTCAAACTGTCTTTAGGGCGGGATATGGAGTTGAAACTGCCATGGTCGCCCTAGTCGATGATCTCTGTCTGGGCATCGACAGGGGAAGTGTGGCCCTGTTGGTGCTCTTAGACATCTCAGCGGCATTCAATACCATTGACCATGGTATCCTTCTGGAACGCCTGAGGGAGCTAGGTATTGGGGGCACTGCGCTCCAGTGGTTCTGTTCCTACCTCTTGGGCAGATTCCAGATGGTGATGCTGGGGGACAGTTGTTCTTGTAAAAGGGAACTGGCATCTAGCGTCCCTCAGGGCGCTATTCTGTCCCCCATGCTTTTTAACATTTACATGAAGCCGCTGGGAGAGATCATCCGGAGACATGGGGCGCGGTGTTATCAATATACCGATGACACCCAAATTCACTTCTCTATGTCTCCGACTGCTTCAGTGACTAAGGATGGCATCTCTCCTCTGAATGCCTGCCTTGAGTCTGTAATGGGCTGGATGAGGGAAAACAAACTCAAGCTGAATCCAGAGAAAACGGAGGTGCTCATGATAGGTGCCCCTGGTCCAGCGGGGCAGATCTGCCAACCCATCCTTGATGGGGTCACACTCCCCCTGAAGCATGATATCAGCTACGGCTGATACGACAACTGCGTCCCTACCTGGCTCAGGGGGACCTTGAAACAGTAGTACATGCACTGGTAACCTCTCGTTTAGATTTCTGTAATGCGCTCTACATGGGACTACCTTTGTACCAAGTTCGGAAGCTCCAACTGATTCAGAATGCTGCAGCCAGATTGATCACCAAGATACCAAGATCAGAGCACATTACACCGGTGTTGAAATCTCTACATTGGCTGCTGATTAGCTTCCGGGCGCAATACAAAGTGTTGGTTATTATCTATTAAGCCCTACATGGCCTGGGCCCGAGTTACTTAAGGGAACACCTCTCCCTACATAATCCGCCCCGCACTCTTAGAACATCTGGCACAAAAATATTGGAACACTCCAAAACCAGGTTGAAAACTACCTCTTGTAGAACATTTTCTGCGATGGCCCCGACTTTGGAACAGTTTACCGGAAGAGGTCCATTAAAAAACAAACCACAAATAAGAAAAATAAGAAAAAGAGGGGGATTCAATTGGTTCTGGACATTATCAATCAGGGAAGGCCTGCCGAAAGAGAAAGGTTTTTGTCACCTTTTTAAAAGCCTCGAGTGAGGATAATTGGCAACTCTCTTCCAGCAGATCATTCCAAGTTTTTGGAGTGGTGACAGAGAAGGACCTCCGGGAGGTCACCGCCAGTCTGGTCTTTCTAGATTGTAAGAGGTTTTTCCCAGAGGATCTGAGCATGCAGGAAGGATTGTATGGGAGGAGGTGTTCCTTCAAGTAGACTGGACCCAGGCCATGTAGGGCTTTATAGGTGATAACCAACACCTTGTACTGTGCCCGGAAGCTAATAGGCAGCCAATGTAGTGATTTTAAAATAGGTGTAACATGGTCGAACTTGGATTTTCCGGCAACCAGTCTGGCTGCCATGTTTTGTATAAATTGGAGCTTCTAGACGTGGCACAAAGGTTGCCCCATATAGAGCACATTGCAGAAATCAAGGTGAGAGGTTACTAGAGCATGTATGACCATTTCTAGGTCCTGCTGCTCCAGGTAGGGGCGCAACTGGCGTATCAGCCAAAGCTGATAACAGGCACTCCTGGCTGTCACATCAATCTGAGAAGTCAGCTAAAGCGATGAATCCAGGGGCATCCCCAAGCTGCGGACGCAGTCTTTCAGGGGAAGTGTGACCCCATCTAGAACTGGCAAACTGATCTCCATTGGGGTTATCTATCATGAGTACCTCTGTTTTATTTGGATTCAGCTTAAGTCTATTTTCCCTCATCCAATCCATTACCGACTTCAGGCAGTCATTCGGGGGGAGATGCCCTCCTTGGTCACTGAAACAGTCTGAGACATGGAGAAATAAGTTTGGGTGTCATCAGCGTACTGATAACACCCCACCCCATGTCTCCGGATGATCTCACCCAGCGGCTTCATGTAAATGTTAAACAGCATGGAGGACAAAATGGCACCTTGAGGGACGACAGATGTCAGCTCTCTCATAGAGGAGCAGCTGTCCCCCAGCATCACCATCTGGAATCTGCCCTAGAGGTAGGAACGTAGCCACTGCAAGGCAGAGCCAGCGATTCCCAACTCTCTCAGGCATTCGAGAAGGATACCATGATCTATGGTATCGAAGGCCGCTGAGATGTCCAAGAGCACCAAAAGGAGAGACTGAAACATCCAACTAGGGATAATGGGGCAGACGGAGAAGACTCCCTGCACCTGGCAAATCATTTTGATAACCCTCTCTGATCCCTTCGATCTGAGTGGATCATGGAGGAAGGAGAGGAGGAGAAGGTGACAGTTGGCTTTGGAGGGAAACTCTCCACTTTTACTTTTGAGGTCTCTTTTAAAACTGGCAATGCAAGCTGGAAACAAACTCTCCACTCGCACTTCTGAGGTAACTGAAGTCTCCTTCAAAACTTGCAATGGAAACGAAAAACAAACTTTTGGGGTAAAGCTTAACCCACAAACATAGGATTATGAATTGAATCATCACTCACCTCTTGAAATCTGCCTCCTCTCTCTCTCTCACACTGCCCAAACCTCTTGCTGGGTTTGATGCTTGCGGCGGGGCACAATCTGGCCAAGGACAGGTGGTTCTCCCTCCTCCGGCCACACCAAGGTCATTTTAGGTCCTCCATCTCACAGCCCAAGCCCCAGCCGGGGTTGGTGACTGCGGTGTGGCACCATTTGGTTAAGGACAGGGTAATATCCCTCCTCCACCACGCCAATTCCGCAGAGCGCATCTGGTAAGCACAGAGGGATCTCCTTCCTCTGGCCGCGCCTGGGCTCTCTGGCCTTTCAGCCCCTTCAGCCAGATATTGGTGGGCTTTCTTCTTCTTTAATGCTGGAGTTGGGCCTAGTTGCCTCACAACACAGCAGCTTCTGAACTCCATGCCTGGCTTTGTTTCAGCCCTTAGAAAGTCAAAAAGGATAGAGCAAGACTAAAGAAAACATAGCTGTTTTTGCAGGTAGTTGTCAAGACAGGAGAGAACAGATCATGAATATAAGAATAGAGGAAATATTAAAGCCTTTAAGACAAAGTCAAGGAAGGAGAAGAAAAGGAAAAACACAGCCTACTCGGAGAGAGGCAGAAAAAAGACTGAAGGATGGTGGGGGTTGCTCCCTCTGGTGGCAACTCCTTCAAGTCTGTTTTTCCTGCCTATACAACCCATGTTATAGGATGTTTTCATCTCCATCATGGAAAATAGCATGCTTTACCCAACCCTCTCACAAGTACAGATGAGCTATACCCACCTCATGAATGTAATGTGTCTTTTTATATAAACTATCCTGAAAAATTCTACAGAAAAGAGGTATAAAAATTTAAATAATTACTACTAATAATATAAATAGGAATTTCGAAAACCAGTGTAATACCTTGGCAGCTTTGTTAACATTTTCTTCATTCTCTCTCTTATACACAAAAACAGAGGCAGGTTTGCCACAAGGCAATACTGCTGGGTAAATATCGACTCCGGAGGGTAATGTAAATGGAGGCCCTGCCAGTGCATCACGCTTTAGAGCACTGTTCTCTGAGCCCATTACCTTTTCAATTCAAACTGTTTTGAAGGGCCTTTTTCTGTTTCAAAGATGCTGAAAAGAAAACAAATCAACCAAACATGTATTAATGTAAAATTCCTTACAGCAATCTGTGCACAAAGCTGAGCAAAAACACAATAAATTTATTTTTGGGTATTATTATTTGATTTTTCTGTTGCCAGAAGTGATATAAATGCTGCCATCCTAAACAGATTTATTACAGTAGGGCAAAGTACCCAAATTTGAACGAGGACTTTAGGCTTATAAATTTCAAGGTTCAAATGCATCCCCTTTTTTAACAGATACAGGTTGAGTCTCCCTCATCAGGAATTCTGAAATCCAAAATATTCCAAAACAAAGAGATGAAAAATATTGTCTAAAATTACATCCAGGCTCTGTGTATAAGAAACATAAATGAATTTTAAGTTTAGAATTGGGCCTCATCTCCAAAATATCTCATTATGTTTTGTTTTTTTAATTCCAATTTTGGGGAAAAAGCAGGGTACGAACAGTGATGATGATATGCAAATACAGATATTCCGAAATCCCAAATACTTCTGGTGCCAAACATTTTGGAATAAGGGAGACACAACCTATATATTACAGTAAAATCTATACTACCACTGTCTGCTAATGCTGAATCAATAAACCAGAAGTTGTGAAAGCTCACAGGAAGCAACTTTGGAAGCAGGAAATACTTTAGGAGACTCTTAGCTGAGTAAGCAATCTTAGCATGATATACTGCTTCACATTGCTTACCAAGTCTATACTATAGGATTATGAACAATCAAGAAAAAGAACCAGTTCAGTTTGATCTTTTTGTGTATTGTACACTCCTATCTATGATTTTGGAAGAGAATCACATGAGTCAGCACATCAGGATAGGGGGAAGATTACCCAGGAAAAAGAGGATATGCTGCTTCTCGCTGCTGCCTATTGGCCTTTCCTCCTGTCTCTCTCCCTGAGGACTCCTACCTGCTACCTCTCCGTCCCAACCGGCAAATCAGGCCCTTCAAAATGCCAGTGGCCGACCAATTTGGTCATAGCACGACATACAGCGCGCCCGCGTCATATGTGGGCGCGCCTTATGCAGCTTGTGCATACATGCTTAAGCCGCGGGGTGTGCGTGGGGTGGAGCGGGTGGCGCGTCCCATTCAATTGAATGGGCGCGCGCGCCCGTTGTGCCCCGTGCGCCACCACGCCACCGTGCACGAGCCCCATTGTTTACAATGGGGCTTGAGCATAGGTGGAATTTGCCTTACGCGTCGGGATCTGGAACGGATCCCCGCGTAAGGAGAGGACCCACTGTATACCTTTTTAAAAGATGAAAGCTGACTGCCTTAGGCAGCAGAACCACACTTTCAGAGGAATCATTTCAGGAGTGTGGTAAAGGAAGTTCTTTTTTATTTACCTTTTAACATCTCACACAGAGAACAAGGGAAGAAGAGTAGATCAGGAAGAAGCCATAGGTACAGTAATTGTCAGAATCCATAGATTCTGTCAGGTATAGGTGTCTGTGTGTGTGTGAATGTGTATATGCATTCATATGAGATTAGTGTATGTGTGTGCGTGTATACATATACACAGACGTGTATGTGTGTATACACACACACACACACACACGGTGGGGATGATGGGTTTAGAGATGCTTGCTGTAGGTAGTGTTGATATAGATGAGCTGGAGGGAGGAAGGAGGGAATGGTAAAGTAAAAGACATCAGATGGCTGTTATCTGCAAGACTCTGAAACCTCTGCTCAGAGGTTTAGAATGTGGCAAACAGAAGGGGGGGTGAATGGGGGATTTTTAGGCTGTGAAAATAGGTGGGGAGTTTAGTCCGCATGCTTTGGCTGTGGGAGGGATTATAGATTTTAGGGTTTTTATATATCAAATTTGGTTGGGTTGGGCAGTCTCAGCTTAGAAGCTGAATGGAGCTGAATTGCTGATCCTGAACCTATTAATAAAGTTCTGGTTATTCATCATAAGACTGACTGGTTGATTGGTTCGGGAGCTGATTCCCTATTCTGACAGTAGCTGAAGGACTCACTAAATCCTCTGGGACCCCAGAAGACCCCACCATCCCACCAATTGAAGAGAAGTACCCGAGGGAGTATGAACTCAGGGTCTCGGGAGCTGGAGCACGACCAAAGGAGGACAGGCAGGCCATGGATTCCACACCGCTCATGACCGAGAGGGATATCTGGTTTTTGAACCCTCCTACCTCTTCCCGAATTAAAGACGTAGAGCTGGGCGACTGTCAGCCTGGGATGTGGGGCTGGTCTGACGAGGAGGACTTAGAACAGGTGCAATAAATGTGAGGTGAGCTCGAGGGTGTAAAACCTACTTTGGCTGAGACACTTGGTGCACGAGCCGGAGCTGGGAGTGGGGTAGCAGCCATGGCTGCAGCCCCCTCCCCAGCTCCAGTTCCAGACCCAGGAGCACGACTGGCACCCCGCCCGGTGGCCGCAGCTCCAGACCCACAGGCCAGAAAACTGCGAGTTAAGTATGATGGGGACCCCCAAATGCTACCCTATTTTTTATCCCAAGTGGAGAGACATATGACAGAGTGGGGGCCCACCTTCCTGGATGATGCTGCCAAAGTTAGGTATATGGCCAGGCACTGAGAGGAAGAAGCAGCCATGTGGCTGGTCCAGTTATATGACAGCAATGCTACAGGATTACAAAGTTTGCAAGGAGCCCAGGTCCATCTCCGAGTATGCCATGGAATTTAGAAGTTTGATTTTGCAGCAGGGGGTTGGACTGGATGGCCCTAGTGGTCTCTTCCAACTCTACGATTCTATGATTCTATGAAATGGGATTTGTAGTACTAAGAAATACTCCCTCCCATTGGTGAAAGATATGTTGGGACGGTTGGCGACCGGGAAGGCGTTCACTAAACTGGACTTAAGGGACACTTATTTTGGGTCTGGATTAGGGAGGGGGATGAACATAAGACCACATTTAATTGCTCCCTCAGGCATTTGAATATTTAGTTATGCCCTTTGGGCTGGCAGGGACCCCAGGAGTTTTTATGAGGGTCGTGAATGAGATTTTGCATGACCTACTATTTGAGGGAGTTCTAGTATACTGTACCTGGATGATGTGTTGATTTATTTCCAAAACCTGGAGGCCCAATCAGACTGGTGCGAGAGGTGCTCAAGAGACTGTTAGGCCACCAATTATATGTAAAGTCAAAATGTCATTTTTACATGGACCGTTTATAGAGTTTCTAGGATACCCAGTATCTGCCGAGGGCATAGAAAGGACCCCACTAAGGTCCAGATGGTGCTTGAATGGACTCTTACGAAAACCAGAAAACATGCACAAAAGTTCGTAGGCTTTGCAAACTTTTACAGACAACTTTGCAGAGATTGCACTGCCCATAACTAATTTGCTCAAAACTAAGGCTGCACAAAAGTGTAAAGGCTCCAAGCCCAAAGGGGAAAAGGTGAAACTGTCCACTCCAATTTGCTGGACCGAAGATTGCCAACGAGCATTTGATCAGTTAAAAGAGTTATTTAGTTGTGAGCCTATATTGCAACACCCAGACCCAAATAAACCCTTTGTGGTACAGGTGGATGCTAGTGATTATGCTATAGAGGTAGTTTTGTTGCAGAGGGACGACGTGGGAGCACCTACCTATCCAAAAAGTTCCAAAAGTCAGAATTACTGTGGCCCACCTGGGAAAAGGAATCATTTGCTATCAAGTGGGCCTAACAGAGCTGGAGATAATTCTTAGAGGGAGCCCCACACCCCTTTGAGGTCTGGACAGACCACCAAAATTTGGAAGCACCCCAAATCTCCTGGAAGCTAAGCCCTAGGCAATGCCGGTAGGCCAAGGAATTTTATAAATTCAAATTCACCCTGAAAATTTTCCCAGGAAAGCAAAACGTTATGTGATAGAAGGTGTACCAGATGTGGAATGGTTAGAATTAGAAAGAAAGGAAATAGATATGAAAAGATGGAATATTTTTAGGGAGTTTACTAATAAAGAAATTAAGGAAACTAACACGGCATTGGAAAGGTACTTAAGGTGTTATACTAATTATCTGCAGGATGATTGGTATGATTTGTTACCTCATGCTGAAGTTGCTTTCAATAACTCAGTTAATCAAAGTACGGGGCATTCCCCTTTTAAAATGTTATATGGCTATGAGCCTAAGCCTTCCCTACCTGTTGAACCTGCTGACCCTATATCCATAAACCAATGGATTACAAAGCTCAAACAGGCCTGGCCTAAAATTGAATCAACCTTAGAGGATGCCAAGAAAGAATACCATAAAAATTACTGATAGAAAGAGAAACTCTGTATGGGACATCAAGCCTGGGGACAAGGTGTTTTTGTCTACAAAGCACTTAAAGACCCAACACCCTTCCAAAAAATTAGAAACAAAATACATTGGTCCTTTTAGAGTAAAGAATGATAAATACTGTAACAGCTGTACTTGAGCTACCTAAATCATATAGACATTTACATCCTGTTTTCCACTTCAGCTTGCTGAAACCGGACCAGAACCCAGAGCCATGGAAGACTGATGACGTCCCACCCCTTCCTTTGATGATTGAGGTGGAACAACATTTTGTTTCTAAAATTTTTGATTCCAGAATCCACAGGGGTAAACAAACTACAGTAACTGATCCGCTGGAAACACTTTTCAGCTGATCATGAAGAGTGGGTGAGACATAGTCATGCCAAGGCACCTGATTTGGTGGCCAGGTTTCATTGTGACTACCCAGACAAGCCTGCCCTACCAAAAAAAATGATGAACATGTGTTTTATGTATTACATTTTGCTGGCTTATAAAATTTTATGTTGGTGAGTTTTTTATTTTGGGGGGCAGACTGTCAGAATCCATGGATTGTCAGGTATAGGTAGGTATGTGTGTGTGTGTGTGCGTATGTACTTATACATATATGTATGTGTATACACACACACACACACAAGTGGTGGGGATGATGGGTTTAGAGATGCTTGTTGGGGGAAGAAGGAGGGAATGGTAAAGATACTAGATGGCTGTTATCTGCAAGACCTTGAAACCTCTGCTTAGAGGTTTGGAATGTGGTAAAAATAAGAGTCTGGCAGAGAAAAGTAAGGGGGGTGAATGGGGGATTTATAGGCTGTGAAAATAGGTGGGGAGTTTAGTCTGCGTGCTATTGCTGTGGGAGGGGTTATAGATTTTAGGGTTTTTATATATCAAATTGGGTTAGGTTGGGCAGTCTCAGCTTAAAAGCTGAATGGAGCTGAATTGCTGATCCTGAACCTATTAATAAAGTTCTCCTTATTCCTTATAAGACTGACTGATTCCCTATTCTGACAATAATATAGGAATGGAGTGGGGGGATAATTATATCATCTGAGAGAAGACAGAGGTGCTGGTTGCCTCTAAACTATCCTCTACTTCAAATAGTATGGAAAGCCTTGGCAAAAGCCCCCCCCCCCTTCTCAAAGCCAAATCAGTAAATGTAAAAACAGCAGTGGTCCTAATCCTGGATGAGAATGCCAACCTATCAGGGCCAGGATTTTGGGAAAGGGGGAGGGGGTCCAGACTAAGTGTCGCCATTATAATGGGGCTTGGGCGCGGGAGCACGGCAGCATGCACCATTCATTTTATCTAACGGAAGGTGGGGTCCGGACTCCAAGGATTCCCCCCCCCCCGGCTACGTCCCTGAACCTATTTTATATTATAGATACCTATCGGGTGAGGAGACAGATTTGCAGTGGTGTGTTGTGATTCCATCTTCCTTACCATGTGTACCATCCCACAATCTACTGAGTTTGACCCTGTGTCTTTGAAAGTGGGTGGCAGAGACAGAATGGCATTCTACTGCTGTTCAACAGACTTCCTTCCTGAGCTGGTCTTGGCAACAGTGCTAGAATCTCCCTGGATTGTTATGCTGAGAGATTTATAGGCAGAGACAACTCTGTCAGGAGCAGCTTGGACCACTGCTTGGACCCTGGTGGCGCAGTGGTTAAATGCCTGTACTGCAGCCATCCACTTGAAACTACAAGATTGCGAGTTCAAGACCAGCAAAAGGGCCCAAGCTTGACTCAGGCTTGCATCCTTCCGAGGTCGCTAAAATGAGTACCCAGACTGTTGGGGGCAAATTAGCTTACTGGCTAATTAGCTTACTTGCTGTTCACCGCTATGATCCTTGGAATAGCGGTATATAAATAAAAAAAATTCCTACATGACAGCCATGTGTCTATCTCAAAAGTTGTCTGATCCCACACATGTTACATGTCAAACTCTAGACAAAGTTTTCTGTGCTGGGCTGGATGATCTGCATGTGGGGGAACTATCTATACTTCTTTTGGCTTGGACAGATCTCTGCCTCATGTGGCTTAAACTCACTGAGACTGGGACTAGAGACTCTGCAAAGTGAGGGACCAATTAAGATGTTCTGTCCCAGGAGCCTCAGGGACCCTGATGGATTCCTGTTGGCTTTTGGAGAATTTCCTGCTGCCAAGACAGGCAATCCTGTTGACGTCCTGGTTGATCTTTGGAGTGGAGAAAGGTGGTGGACATAATTGGCCAAGCATTCCCCCCACAGCATGGAGTGAGGCAAGCCCCCTTGTTTACTAGAGAGCTGGCAGTGATGAAATGAGTGGGATGAGCACTAGGGCACTGATGATGGAACACAGAATGGGTCTGACCAAATATAGTTTAGATCCTGTTAGAGGATTATTCTGTGGTGATGGTGGCATTAAAGAAACCTGTTATGAGTAGAGGCCTTCTACACTGCCCTAAAACAGCAAAATGCAGACCTATGAACAGCCTGCTGGCAAGATACTTTACAGGACAATATTGCTCAAATTTATGCATGCCCAGTTCAGCAGATATAATTTCGATACTAGCTTGTCCTATGCTATTGGATAAGTTTCAATTTGTGCAGCCTAAGAATACAGAGAGGATCCTTGAATCTTAGTGCTGAATCCATGCCCTTACAGGTTCATAAAAGTAGCGAGAGGTGGACTGGCCAAGTGCATGAGGGGAGTGATGAATGTCTTTCTGTAGCATGGTAGGGTTCCATCCTCTCTAAAAGAGACTGTAGCGAGGCATTTTCTGAAAAAGCCCTCCCTAAACCCGACTATAATTACCAGCCAGTCTTTCATATGCCTTTCTGAAGCAAAGTACTAGAACCTATGGTGACCTCCCAGTTCCATGTGCTCCTGGATAAACAGCTTATCTAGATGGACTTCAATCAGACTTAAGACCGAGACAGAGACAGCTTTGGTCATTTTTGTAGATGATCTACTGTTACAGGACAAGCATTTATGGCTGCCATCTTTGAGGCCTTGCAATATTCCTATAAAGTACTGACTGTAACTTAGTATAATCAGTAGAGTATAGGAATAAGGTATGTGCAAACTTGTGTCAGGAGCTGAGTCACTCAGATTTCCTATCATAATGTTCAGAGATATGGTATGTTTACTTGTATTTCAATATTACAGTACTTAATTTACTGGATGATGGGATGTGTTATCAAAGTTTCTGATAGGTGTTAATTGCATACATTCCTTGGGATGGTTAAGATATATGGAGAGTAGAGAGTAGAGATTTCTCTGGAAGCTTCAAGGCCAGACAGTTGCCTGTCCTTTTAACCCTGGTATTACAGGGTTAAAAGGACAGGCAACCCTGGGAAAGAGACAATGGCGGGTTACAGACGGGCAGGGGAGGACGTCTTGGAGGTGTATTCAGCTGAATGCGGAGCTTCCAGACGGCCCACCCCGGGGGCGTGCTTCAGGTGTTGGAGCTTCCACACGGGGGGCAATGAAGACGCCTCACCTGGGTCCGTTTCGGACCCGGAGTTTCCATACCGCCGCCTCGGAGGACGCTGCAAAAAGAGAGGCAGCTTCCTCACGGGCGGCCCAAACCGCGGCTTTTTTTTCTTTTGCCGCATGAGAAGTGCGCAGCTTCGCAGCTGCAGCGCTAAACAGCGGCGGCAGAAAGCCTGTCTGCGCATTTAAAGCGCCCAAGCCCCTTTAAACTTTTTCCCTGTGACTTTAAAGCTAGGCAGGAGTGGTGTGAGGTAGCAATGTCCAAACTCTGTCCTTCCAGGTGTTTGGACTTCATCTCCCAGAATCCCAGACCACAGGGCAAGGTGGCTGGGGATTCTGGGAGATGAAGTCCAAACGCCTGGAAGGATAGAGTTTGGACATTGCTGGTTTGGGGACCAGTGAGCCAGGCATGGTGGGAGGAGAGAACAGGAAGGGTAGAATAGAGTAGATAGGGCTGGGAGGGAACACATGTCCTGGGAGGCGAAATGATGTCTTTATGGGACATCATGGGACCTAGTGCCTTGTCAGTGCTCCCTGCCCCTTGATCCCAGGCCCAGGCCCCCTGTAGTTGCCCTTTGCCTTTGGGGGCAAGTTTAGAGGGCATCAAAAGGTCTTGGGCACATTCAAGCTCCGGGGTCTCTTTTTTTTTTCCTTTGCCGGCTGGCGAATGCGCAGCTGCGCAGGGCTAAGCAGCGGCGGCAGAAAGCCTATGGGCACATTTAAAGTGCCCAAGCCCCTTTAAAACAATGGTGGTCTCCTGCAAGCTGGTGATCAGCTGGTGTTGGCATCCTTGTCCGCTTGCACTTTGCCAGTGTCAGCAGCATCATAGATGCCTCCTCTCCTTTGGTCCCCGCGCTCCTGCTGAATCTGCAATGCGCAGCCACAGCTGTCCCCCTGCCATCTCCCCTCACCTCCCTTGTACATATGTCAATATTTACAGTTTTAGCGTTTTTTATTGTTAGGTGAAAATGGCAGAGGAATGTGTGTAGGGGTGCACTTTAAAGTCCAAACTTTCCAAGCAGCGCATGCGTACATGTTGCTCTAGGGTTAGGGTTAGGGTTACGAGGCTTAAAATGCGCCGCAGCTGTGCCTGACTACAAACTGCGCATGTTCCAAGACCCCAACTCACTATGCGACGGAGCTTTTAAATGGGCAACTTAAAGTAGCGGCGTAGCAATTCTGGTGTGCCATTGCAGCAGCTCTCATGGCTTCTTCCCCTTATCGATATGTGTCAGCATTCAGGTAGGACTGCTCCAGTTTTTGCAAAATGTTTGGCTGGGACCATATAGCTATGAGGTCAGCCGTCTCAGTATGAGACCAAGACGTCCCCCTGCCTTTTTTCGGGGTGCTGGTGGATGGCTGAGCCATCCTGCCTGGTGGCAAAGGGGAGCCGCCACACAGCTGTGCCAGGAGCAGCCGAACTGTGCCCTTTCCCAGGTGAGAATGGCGCAGGAATGTGTGTAGGGGGTCACTTTAAATCCCAAACTTTCCCTTTTCACTTTCTACAACCAAAACATCCGCCGGCAAAAGTTACAACTTCCCGCGGTTCTAGCAACGCATGCGCACAAGTGGCTCTAGGGTTAGGGTTACGAGGCTTAAAATGCGCCACAGCTGTGCCTCAGCTTCCACAGCTCCATGGCAGCGGACGTTGCAATTAAAGCTTGACTGCAAACCACTATGCGACGCAGCTGACACGGAGCTTTTAAACCGGCAACTTATATTTGCGGCGTAGCAATTCTGACGTATCGGTGCAGGGGCTTACAGACGGAGCTGCGCAGGTACGCATCAAACAGAAAAGAAGCGGAAAAAAGCAGCACCTTTTTAATGCCGCTTCTTCCCGCTTGGGGCGTGCGGGGGGTGTGTTCATGGCGGCATTCAGGTAAAGCCCGTCTGAAGGCTCTACCTTCATGACGTCATGAGTACATCCCTTTTTGCCCGTCTGTAACCTGCCAATGTGAGAATATTTAGATTTATAGGCAAATAGGATGTAAGCCTGCTCAATGTGGAATTCAAAATGCAGCAGCTAGATTGGTCATTGGTTCGTCCAGGTTTGACCACATAACACCTGTTTTAAAATCTCTTCACCGGCTGCAGATTAGCTTCCTGGTGCAATAACCCTGGCTTGGGCCAAGTTACTTGCGGGAACACCTCTCCCTACACAATCCGCCCCACACTCTCAGAATAATTGGCAAGAATGTGCTAGAACACCAATCAACCAGGCTTATATCAACCTTTCAGAAAGCCATCACAGCAGCCGCTCCGAAATTGTGGAATGGTCTTCTGGAAGAGATCTGTCTCATTAACTCCTTGGAGGCATTTAAGAAGGCACTTAAGACGGATCAGCTTACCCACCTGACCTTATGTAAGAAACACCCTCTGATCATTATATAACTCTATTGCATGGCCACTTAATGAAGAGTTAATTTTTAAGATTGTTATCAATTTTATTGATGTGCTTTTTTATGTATTTTAAGTATTGATGTATGTATTTTAGCGGACTGTAATCCCGCCTTGATACATCTTGGAGAGGCGCGAAAATGTAAACTATTATTATTATTATTATTATTATTATTATTATTACCAGAATATAACCAATAAATATGATCATGAACGTAAACATATACAAATCAGCAACAAAACACGAATCCTCCATTCAATTCTCTTAGTCACCTGAGGATCTAGATTATTCAAAACCTTATGAGCACTGTATTAAATCATTAAATTTTACTGTATATACCCAAGTATAAGTCGACCTCATATACAACTTGACGTTGGGTTTTGGGGCCAAAATTATGGATTCTGACATAACCTCTGGATAAAACAAGGGTAAAACTTAGGAAGATAGCTGGGTTGGAAAAGAGGCTTGAGGGGCGAGTGCTATTCCTTACCTCTCTCCTCAGCCTGTGTATAAGTCGAACCAGGGTTTTTGGGTCAATTTCTGGGCACAAATTTCTCGACTTATAGTCCAGTATAGAAGGTATTCATCTGGACATCTAAATTAATCAGAATCTTAACATTAACATTTAAACACAACAGAATTAACCAATCCTGACAAGAAGACAGAAGTGTTCCTCCTGGTCAATTGAAAGGCAAATGGCCTGGGGTGGGCAGGATCAGATTCCCTTTAAAATTTCAAATTTGTAGTCTGGGTGTACTCCTGGACTCTACCCTGAGCCCAGGGTGACCAGATGTCATAACCAGAAAGGAGTACAAGGCACTGCAAAATGCATGGCTTCAAAAAAAGTAGGATATAAAAAAAATAATGTTCTTCGAGAGGGGGTGCCTTTCCTGGGTGACTCCAAGGCATGGAGGGGCGAAGAATGGCTGGGGCCATGGGCAGGGGTCCATCAGGCCCTTCCTTCTATCCCAACCAGCCCCGCTTGCTGCTCTTCCTCCTCATCCCACCTTCCTCGGCATCTCACTTCCCTCGCTCATGGGGCCCAGCTGGCCTTCTGCCTCCTCCTCCTCCTCTGTCACCTTGCTTTTCTCGCTCACCTCCATCCCTTCCCTGTTCACCCTCTCCCTCCCCTCCTGGGTGCAGCCTCATTGGGAGAGGTGGCTCTGTGGCTAAGGCCCTGGAAATGGAGGGCATTTTGGAATTTTCCTGCCCCCCCTCGAAGGCTGAAGTGTAGGACATGTCTGGGAAAAAGAGGGCATCTGGTCACCCTGGCTGAGCCTGAATGCCCAAGATTTAGTGGTGGCCAGGTGGCATTTGTATAGTTAAGGGCAGTCTACCTTTTGTACCAGTTCCTGGAAATCTTAAATCTGGCCATGACAACATCTTCACAGATTACAGAATCAGTTTGAAGAGATCCCTCAGGGCCATTCTGTCCAACCCCTTTGTCATGCAGGAAGACACAATCAAAGCACTCTCTGTGAAAGATGGCCATTGAGTCTCTACTGAAAAATATCCTCCAAAGAAGGAGACTCCACTACTCTCCAAGGCAGTGTGTTGCTGTAAGTACTGTAAGTTCCATCTAATGTTTAGGTAGAATCTCTTTTCCTATAGCTTGCATCCATTGTTTCGGGTCCTATTATCTGTAGCAGCAGAAAACAAGCTTGCTCTAGCCTCAATATGACACCCTTCAAATACTTAAACAGGGCTATTATATCACCTCTTAACTGTCTTTTCTCCAGGCTAAACATATCCAGCTCCCTAAGTCTCTCTTCAAAGAACATGGTTTCCAGTCGCTTCCAGAGTTATTTGTAGATATGCTAGTAAGTTAAGATTACTTTGCTTGCTTCCTTACTTCTTTAGAGAGGACAAAGTACCCGAGTTTCTTTTAAGCCTGCTGGACTCTCCTTATTTATCTGAACTTCTTTCTCCTCACATTCCCACTCGTACCCTCCATTCTAGTAGTCAAGGTCTGCCATCTCAGCCTAGGATTTTCTCTGCCCCATCCCAGATTCGTCCCTTTTCACTTGCTAACCCTCACTCCTGGAACCTCCTCCCCCCACAAGCAAGGGTCATCACTTCTTTAACCAGTTTCAAAACTGAGTTGAAGACTATATTGTTCAGGGAAGCATTCCCAGGCATTGTGTGACTTTTATCCGATTGTTACCTGATATTTTATTTCATTTGATCTCTGATGTTCTCAATCTGTTGCCTCCTTATTTTATCTAATTCTATCTTGTATTACTATGTATTGTTTTATATGTATTTTGTAGAATGTAAACCATTGGCAGGTTTCATTTTTATCAATTTTATTGTCTGTATGTACAGTGCTGTGTAAATCTACAGCGCTATATAAAATATAATAATAATAACAAAAAACCAACCTGCTTCCTTAACTATGTTCCTTGATTACATTTTATTGGCTTACTTAATACACACTATATCAGGCTGCCTTTAGAAACTATTTGGAAAATTCAGTCAGCACAAAATGCTGTGGCTAGACTGCTGACGTGGGCTCATTATAACTCTCTTGTAGAAACAGCTTCACTGGCTACTGGTCTGTTTCTGGACACATTTTAAAATACAAGCATATCTCAGTTCACAAAGCCTCTGGCAAAGAAACTCTTTTTTGCAAAGTCTTTTTGCTCAGCACCCATTCCCCTCTCATCCACCATCTAACTGGAAGTATTTTAGCAGCACTGGCTGAAAAGTGATGAAGGACAGCTGAAGAAACACAGATTTTCAGGTGGAATTTTATTCTACTATTTTACGCCTACCATAGCTGTGTGTGCCCTTCTACAACAAGAAAGATAAACAGCAGCCTCCAGTGCAACAGTATAAACCTGCCTTACCACCCTGCACCAATCTATTAAAAAAAAAAAGAGTGATTGACCACAGATCTATAAGTTTGGACATTAAAATGGAAACTGTAAGAAAGGTGAGGGCTGGTGAAGGAAAAAAGTGTCCTGGGAGGCATACGATTCACTGAAACTTATTGAACTGCTTTTTTTCTTTTGGGGTGTAGGGACTTTTCTTTCCCCTGCTACCAAAGTTACTGTTAAAAAGTAATGCTCAGGAAAACATCTACTTTATTAACTGAGGTATACCTGTGCTGGCTATGACCTGCAAAGCTTCATATGGCTTAGGTGACAACTATCTGAAAGATTCCCACATGAGCTTGCCCAAATCTTATGGTCTTTGTTAGAGAGCTTTCTCTTTGTCCCATCACCCGCACACATCCACTTAGGCTGCTGTCACACTGCAGAATTAATGCAGTTTGACACTGCTTTAACTGTCATGGTTCCAGCCTATGGAATCCTGGGATTTGTAGTTTGTTGTGGCATGACAGTGTGACTCTGATAGAGAGCCTCACAAAACTACAAATCCCAGAATTCCATAGCATAGAGCCAAGGCAGTTAAAGCAGCAATAAACTGACTTAATTCTGCAGTACAGAGACAGCCTTGGTGAGGACATGGAAGTGAGCATTCTCACTGGCTGCTCCTCTCATGGGAGGCTTGGTTGGCTCTCCTCCGGTTTCTTTTATAAATAAATATATGAAAAGAACTGGACCCTTTTAAAATCCTATACAAAGGAGGCAAGGAAAAGAACCAGAGAAGTGGATTAATAATAAACTCTTTTATCAAAATATATTTTTCTACTGAAACAATACTCCTGTTAGGGAATAAAGAGCTCCATTGTGTTCATTTGCTTCTGAAATAGCCAATGTAAGCAATCACTTGTGGATTTGTTCCTTTAGCCTCGGTCTGTCTCAACAGGCAACACAAGTTTATCTTTTCTCCTTGACGCAAGAAATACACAGAAACAGCTCAATTACAAATGACAGTCCCTTGCCTTTGTCTGTCCCAACTGAAGCTGCTGCTCATCATCCTCTGAAAGTCTTGTGTTATAGCAGCTATGGCCCCATGGTGGCTGCTTCCAACTGCTTTAATGCACTTGAGAAAAAAGCAACCTGGGAAAACCACATTTCCCTCTTATTTCTAAATATGAGAAGACGCCCAGACTTTTCTCTTCTGGTGCCATTCTGGTCCCTGACAGGATGCAGCACCGAAGTCCCCCCCTCTCTCCCTCCCTCCCTCCCTCCGAGGCACAGTGAGTGACCCCTGGCAGGATGCACTAAAAGAACTGACAGGACTTGCCCATAGAGAAACCATACTTGCCCATAGGGAAACATAGGGGAATACATAGGGGAATACTTGCTGACAGAGAAACATTACTTCCCCAATGTTTCCCCATGGACAAGTATTCCCCTATGTTTCCCTATGGGCAAATGTTCCCTTATGTTTCCCTATGGACAAGTACTGTACTGTCATTTGCTTTAGTACCTCCCACCCGCGGCAAACCTGGGCAGCTGGCAGGGCACAGACAGACAGACAGACAGACAGGCAAACTCGGGGGGAAGGGGGAGCCAGAAGGCCCCGAAGTGCGAGAGGCAACTGCAGGGCTTCTGCTGCCTCTGCCCAGGGTAAGACAGACATCCGGCGGGGCTCTGGGCCACAACCACTTCTGTCGCGATGGGTCAGTTAATGCAGAAGGTGCCACGGGACTCTTCTGGCTTTAAGCAGGACGAGTTTTCTGGACTAAATTAGCCTGTCTAAGCGGAGCTTCACCCTCCGCTCTCCCACTTTGACCTTTGCTGCGTATTCTCTAAATCAGTGTCGAACGGAGACTATTCTCCAGCCAAGCAGCCCTAACCGGGGCCAGAAGAAGCGCGGCCAAGGAGGCGCAGCCCTCCCCGCCCTCGGCCGCCAGCGGGGCTCCGTCCGCCCGGGTCCCCTCCCGGCCTCGCGCGCCTCACCTGCGGCCCCGGGGACGAGGGCGGCGGGACCGAGCAGCTCCGGACGTGGCTCTCGTCGCCTCAACAGACGCTTGCGCAACAAACGGAAGTCCGGAGACCAACTTCCGGCCTCGGCATACCATAGATAGAGTCGCTCTGGAGGACACTTCCGCTTCCTGTGTGGCGCAGAGACAGTCAGGCAGCGGCACAGGAAAGGCCGCCCTCTGCAGGGGAGCCCCCTTCCTCGCCGGGGCCCTGGAGTCAGCCTGGCCCTCCCTCCGTCCCTCCGCTCCCCATCGCCGGCGGTGGTTGCTCGCTCGCTCGCTCGCCCGCCCGCCCTTCGGAGGGCCAGGGGCTGAGCGTGGCAGCGCCGTCTTCCTGGCCTTTGCCCGTCCTTCTCCGGGGCGGGCGCCCTAGTCCCTGGAGCGGCAGAAAACAAGCTCGCGCTCTCTGCAATAGGAGACCCCTTCAGATGTTTAAAGGTGGCTGCTGCCTCTCCAGGTTAAACAGACTCAACATGGGGCATTTCTCCATTTTGGGGGCCCTCCTCTGGGCACGCTCCATCTTCTCAGTATCCTTCTTGAATTGTGGTGCCCGAAACGATGCAGTATTCCAGATGAGGTCTGACCAATGTAGAATAGAGCAAGGACATTTCTCTACTGCTTATGAGTAAACTAGTATTCCCTAAGCAGTTTACAATCTAGAAGACAATTGCATGCTGGCCATGAAAGCCTTTGACTTCACACTGTAGGACAATTGCCCCCAAGAAGCTAAGTACACTGGACCCTTGTTAAACGCTGGGGTTTGGTTCCAAGATCCCCCGTGGATAACAACATCATCTGTGGATGCTCAAGTCCCATAAAATATAATGACTTAACAAAATAGTGTCCCTTATAAAAAAAATGGAAAATCAAGGTTTGGTACTTGAAATTTATACATGTTCTTAACATTTTCAAGCCATGGATGCTTGAATCCATGTATAAAAAATCCATGTATAAGAAGGGCTGACTGTACTTATTTTTCAACCTATGAAAGGATGGAAGGCTGAGTTGATCTTGGAGCCCTCCTCTAGGATCAAACATCCGATGTTGTGGCTGCAGTACCAGCTTTTAACCACTACACCACCAGGGCTCCCTGGTACTAATACTTTCCTCAGTCTCTAGACAACATACTCCTATTGGTGCAGCCAATAATTGCATTGGCTTTCTTAGTTGCCACATCACATTGCTGACTCACATTCAGCTTGTGGTCCACTGAGACTCCTAGATCCCTTTCGCATGTATTGCCATTAACCCAGGTGTCACCCATCCTTTATCTGTATGTTTCATTTGTATTGCCCAAGTGCAGTATCCCACGTTTCACTCGGTTGAAATTCATTTTGTTAGTTTTGGCCCAGCTTTCTATTCTATTGAGATGATTTTGAATTTTGATCCTGGCCTTTAGGGTATTATCAACCCTTCCTGTTGAATATCATTTTGTTAGCTTTGGCCCAGCTTTCCAGTTTATTCAGGTCATCTTGAATTAAGTCTCCCAATTTAGTGTCATTTGCAAATTTGATAAGCGTGTCCTCTCTTCCATCATCAAAGTTCAACATAAAGATATTAAATAACACTGGCTCCAGGACAGAACCCTGTAGCACCCCACTCATCACTGCTGTCCACAGTGAGGAGGTGCCCACATTTTACTAGCTTTTCTGCAAGGATCTGCAAGGGTGCAAGAGGTTTTCCTGGACAGAACAGAATGAACTGTCCTTGGATGGGGATCACACAGAGGAAGTTGATGGAGAGAATAAGGTCACTTCACATACATAGGCGGCAGACAGCTGGAGGAATGTCACACAGAGAAGTAGGGAAACCAGGGATCATTCTGGGAGCTTGCAGCTACAGAATCAATTTGAAGCTCTTTTTCTTATCAAGGAAGAACAGCATGGACAGACTTCAGTGACAGAGCAGGGGATCCTGAGAGTTCCATCAGAGGTAACAGTTGCTGCTAAACCTCAGAGGGGGCGGGGGGGGGGGGGGGGACGGGACTCCTTGCTGCAGGTTATAGAAGTAGTGATTTGTGGGCCTGACAAGATGTCTCGAGAGGTGTGTTGTCTCCCTGGGGCAAAGATCTGTGATGTGACAGAGAGGCTGACAAGACTGGTCAAGCCTACTGACCAGTACCCCTTTCTTTTGGTCCATGTGGAAACCAATGATACTGCAGGACACTGCCATCAGAATATCAGAAGGGATTACGAGACTCTGGGTAGGCAGCTGAAAGAAATGAATACACAGGTTGTCATCTCATTTCTTCTGCCAGTTGAAGGGCATGGTCCAGGAAGGGAGAGATAAATAGCAGATGTAAACAACTGGCTGCATAGATGGAGTCGTCAAGAATGATTTGGATTAGTTGATCATGGGCTGTGGTTCCATGAGGAGGGACTTCTGGCAAGGGATGGGTTGCATCTCACGCCAGTTGGCAGAAATTTTTTTGCCAATAGTCTCAAGAATTTGATCAGGAGGGCTTTAAACTGAGTTATGTGTGGGAAGGAGATAGTATTCTGGAAGGCAAAAGGGCTGGAGAAAATAGCCAAACTGTCATCAAGGGAACAAGAAAAATAGTGCAAGGACCCAACAGGGATGTTGTGGGAGTCTACCTCTTCAGTTCTTTGATCCTACCATGATGGCAGATGAAAAAGAATGGAATTTCAGCAGGAACACATGCCTAATATGTGTGTGTGTGTGCGCACAGGTTTACCACCAAACAACATCTGAAGATTTTTGTGGAGGTGCAGAATGACCCCATAGGTGTGAGTCACAAATGCCACGAAGAAGAGATCTTTTTCAGATGATTTTTCAGATGATTCAGCTGGATTCATGTTCCTAGAAAGGAACATTGGTAGTATACTGCCAGTTGGAGCCCATTTATGATGACACTGAACCCATTTGAAGCCTGAAACAACACTTTGTTTATTTAACAAGCTGCACTCTTGTTTTTTCTGTCTCAATTAATGAACTGCTTTTTTGATTAAATTAATTCACATATTCCAAGCTAGATAGATTCTGAGACAACATATCTTATGTATTTCATAGAGAAGTGGATGGGCAGAGGTTGGGAGGTAACTGGGTAAAGCCAACCGTCTGTCCAAATTAGAATAGAATAGACCAACTGTTTGGTAAGCCAATTTATATTGATTTGACTTACAGGGACTAACAGCTACAGTAGAACTGACTTCAATAATATCTACAACCCATGTTTGCCTCCTCTTCTTTATATCTAACCAAAGCAGAAGCTTATAGAATCATTATAGAAGCTTATAGGACCATCAAGTCCAACACCCTGCCATGCAGGAACTCTCAATCAAAGCATACCCGACAGATGGCCATCCAGCCTCTGTTTAAAGACATCCAAGAGAGAGTTCATAGGATTGATTGCCAGAAATATCACATACCATAGTTGATTTTGAAACTTCTGTACTAAAAGGGCTGGAACCTTTAAATTCAGGAGATATGGTGTCTCGTTTGCACTGTTTCCTCTTCATGAAACTGCTTTCATTGATACTTTCATGAGCACTGTCTTTTTCTGAACTCAAATATCTTGGATTTTTTTGGTGGGATGGTCAGCAAACTGGAGGCAGCAAACAGAGATGAGACATGATGTGATAAACAGGACATGTAGAGCCAAGACTGGTACCTGAAGTCTGGAGTTATGCCTGTATTTGCTTCTGCATATTGCACATAGTACACTGGATATTCTGGATTGTATCCATGGAAGCCGTTACAATGAGTTTGAGGATTAAATTGAACTGAATGAACTTCCTCAAGACATCTCAGTGCCTATTCCCAGAGGACATGTACCCTTAAAGGCTTCATTTTCCAGCAGTGGAGGTGGAAGCATCCTTGTATTTGTTGATTCCTGTTGTCACTTCAATAGGCAGAAAAAAAGAATTGAAGGAGTCGCCACCAGAGGGAGCACCCCCACCATCCCGCAGTTTTTTCCTGCCTCAGGTCTGAGTAGGCTGTGTTTCTTCTTTTTGTCCTCCTTTACTTTGCCTTAAAGACTTTAATACTTCTTGTAATATTTCTTCTATTATATTTATGATCTGTTTTCTCCTACCTTAGCAACTGCCTACAAAAACACAATGTTCTTTAGCCTTTGCTCTATCCTTTTGTCTTTCTAACCTTTTCTGCTGAGGCCAGGCCAGGCAGGGAGAGACAGTTCAGAAGCTGTGCTGTGTGGCAATGAGATCGAACTCCAACTTTAAAGAAGATATCCAAGGCATCTGAAGAGGCTAAAAGACCAGAGAACCGAGGTGCAGCTGGAGGAGGAGGAAGTTCAAGCAATGTAGGCATAAAACAACAATATCATAGAAATATAGAGCAAAGATCTGTAAAGGACCTTGGAACTCATCCCGCTTTCAGCCTCACCTCTTGCTCACTGCAGAACCTGTATTTCAGGAGTTTTCCCATGCTGACACTGCACATTGAGGCTCATTAAGATTACATTCTATCTCCCTGCCCCCCCCCCTTTTTTTTTTGGAAGGAGAGAATGAAGGCTAAAGAAAATGAAAACTTAAGTAAAATGCCTTTTAAAGGAATTGTTAAAAGGGAGGAAACTTTTCAAAGCTTTTTTTTTTTTTACAAAGTAGTTTCCTACAGTACTTTTCAGTCTTGATAGTAAACAAAGAACTGCTGAGAAACCTCCTCCCCTTAAAAGAGTTTCCACTGACTATTCACAGAAGCGTGTACAAGAGATCCCTAGCACTAAGGAGGTCTAGCAGATTCTAAGGTCTAGAGTAGAGGTGTGGAAAGAGCCTCTAGCAGCCCGATGGGGTTCCCCCAAGGCCACCTTTTAGGCACCCAGTCCCCACACCACCTCGCTCACAAAACCCCATTAAAAAAAAAGAAAAGAAAAAAATGGCCCCCACACCTTAGGAGTGATTGGGGTGTAATTCCTCCCCTTGCCTCCTGGGTTGTTTTAGGTGTTTAGGTGAGGCCTTTCTTAAAGCAGGAAGTTTTTTTTTTGGGGGGGGGGGGAGAGTTGCCCACCCTGGTCTAGAATGTGTGCCACACAGAGACCATGAAAAACACTCTTCAAGTGCTACTTTGTTCCCAGGTTTGAAAGGGGCTGGGGAAAGAGAATGTGCAAGTGTACATTTCTGGCACAATTACTAAAAAAGGGGGATTGTGCCATACATCCTGAAACTGTTCTACATTGAAACACACAATGAAGTCATTTGCAGTTTATGAAAGCTAGTGCCACATAAAATATTAGTTTTTCAGGTGCCACAAGTCTCATCACTATTTTGGAATTTCTACATTGTATTCACCATGTGGTCTTACTGCAAAATGTAGTTGGCCCAATTATATAATCTTTTGCAAAGAATACTAATGTGTACAATGCTAAGAATGTGAAAATAAGCAAAGGGGCAAACTTTGAAAGGACTTTGGAACAGTTTATGATAAAGTATCATGAAGAAACAAAAAACATCCAGATTCAACAGAAACTTCCCCTGGGTTAGAGTAGTTAGGCACAAATTTGAAATTCAAATGCATGCTTCTCCCTAGCACCTTTTACAAGTTGCCCTCCTTTTTGATTTTCACCCTTTTGATATTGTTCCCCATATATCTAACAACACAGAATAGCACAATACCTACGACTTCTTTCAAAGTTTTCAAGCAGCAAAAGTCACAAATTCATACACACATTAATTATGCAATAACAGCAACTGAAAAATTCACTATTTACAATAACAGTGTCAAGTACATGCCCTGTTCATAAGAAGTATCACAGAAAGGAGAGGTCTGACATTGTATTTAAGCATGTTATCTAATCTTTAAGGACATTAAAAAAGATAAACATATTCACAAGCCTAGTTGAAAAACCTAGGGAGCCTGGGAATTCAATACCACTGATTACATAATCTGCTTTTAATCAAAATTAAGTTAGTTTCTTAATATAAATAACAGTGTTGACTTTCCAGTGAACAATTTTCACTATCTAGCAGAAACTGCAACAGACAAATGTGGGTAAGAGTAAGTAAATGATGATCATTTCTTTAGAATAACAGATAGCAAAGGGAGTATACCACACAGATCTTTAAAACAGTAGCATCATGCATTATTAAGAAAAAGTCAAAATTCAGCTACAGATGTTCAAGAATATATGAAGATAAGTGTTTAATGCAGCAGCCTACAAAGCTGTAGGTTTTATCGTGATCCAAAGCTGTAATAATAAGGATCATCTGGTCGATACCCATAAGCAGTGGTGGGGCGGTTTGGGATACCCAGAGGCTGGCCAAATCCATCAATTGCAACACTATATAGAAAATAAAACAAAGTTGAATTGACATTTGTAAAATAGACATAAACCAGTGCAAGGTGGATTGACTTTCTCAGAATAAAAAAAATAACCGTGGTATGTTTTAATACCACATGATGAGTGCTGAAATCTCTATTCATTATAAGGATTCTGATACCAAATTGCCAATTTTTCTAAAAATAACTTTTGGCCATTTGAGCTATTTAGTTGTGTGTAGTTGTGCAATATGGGAGCAAAAATAATAGAAGCATGCTCCTTCCCTTGCCTGAGCTGAGTAACTGCAGGTTATGTTTCTTCTAGTTAATGTAAGAAATCCCATAACTTAATCCATTCACCATTCAGACACAACTCATGTGTCTAATTATAGATTCACTTTCTGGTCATGGGAATCAAGTAAGAAAAAGTGGGAGGGGAGAGATAGTGAAAAAGAAATAGCATAGGGCGTATGAGCTTATTGACCAGTGCAACCATACTCATTTATTTCACGTAATAATATAGTAATCCCCCCCCCCGCTCTTCACTTAATGTTTCTAATGACCAATCAATTATGTTCCACATATGGAAAGTGTATACATAAAATGTGAAGACTCACATAGATTAGACAGAGTAACAAAATCCGTCTGAGTTCAGTATGACCTACTCAAATTTGCACAAAGTCGCATCTTTATGAAGAAAAACTCATAAAATCTGGAATACTAATTAAACAATGGGGTCCAAATGCTTGGCCTATTTTGCTTGATGCCTTTTTATTTTATTTTGGAATAACACATTATAGGCACTTGCTACAATAGCATAACCTCTCTACCACTTTTATCTTCACAAAGGTTTAGTATGAAGGCAGTTGTCTTTCCAACAGCCTCCAAATCCAAGTTCTTGAAAACAAACATATTTGAAAAGGCTGAAAAACGTGACAATAAAATGGTGGAGTTATATATGTTTGCCAGGATTCCCTACTATTGAGCCAGGGCAGTTAAAGTGGTCTGAAGCTGGATTATTTCTGCAGTGTGTTTTGGACCTTGGACATACTTATTGACAATGAGATGTTAAAATTGTATGTTGTTGTGTTTGCAAATGACTAAAATTCATATTTATCAGCCCTGAAACAGAAAATGTCACACAAAGGAGGGAGAAAGTACCTTGGTATAATTTATGAGGATACAATGAAGACAAACTGGGACCAGTTTTCCAATTCAGCTAGTTGCATTCCAACCAAAAAGATCTGTTGAAGGACTTTGTGTAGCTCAGAAAACACCCACATCCCCACACTGTGGTGATACTAGTTCTTAGCATCAGACCCTTGAAGAAAGTACAAATATTCATGCAGTTGTATTGATCCTTATCTGCCAGAGCTTGGAAACGGTGTCACTTGGAGGTGTGGACCACACCAGGTGACACCCTAAGGGTGTGGGTGACACCACTGCTCCTTAAACATCTGCCTTTGGGGGAAAACGGGCTCAGGTATTCCCCTGTGTCCCTTTAAAATGCTGAAGAGATTGTGTGTGAAGCTTAATGGGAGGAGAAAGAAGAGGCTTCAGTTTTTAAATTTAATGTTTTATTTTTTAATTAATTTTTTAAAAATAAATATTTTAAAACATCAAATTTTACCAAATTTTCACTTCAACCACATGAAACTATGTATATGTAATTGCATTTAGCCTGTGTGTATAATTTTAATATAGTTTAGAGAGCCAGTGTGGCATAGTGGTTTGAGTGCTCTACTGCAGCTCTGGAGCCCAGCAGAAGGACATCAAACCATCCTAGCCTCCCTAGGGAAGGAGTTCCAAAGTCTGGGAGTGTTCACCATCAAGGCTCTGTCCCTCTTGTTTCCACTGAAGAAACCCGGGAAGGTGGTGGGATAGACTACTTTGAGCTCTAATGGGCTCATAAAGGGAGATAGAGGAGGAGGGATTGTTTGCAATGACATAAGTGTTGGTTTTTCTTCCTTTCAAACCTCCTAGCACTGTGCCAAAATACTTGTATCTTGCTGGTTAATTTCCAGACTAATCAAGATTAAACTGGACACACTGTCAGCTGGAATTATAGAATTTGATAGCTCACTATGACGCAAGTGGAATTGGACACAGTGAATACTGAGTTGAAATCAGGCCTCTGTTCCTCTTACTCCTTAAATAGATAACTTGGAGTTCTGTTTATATCTACTGGCCCACAGTTTATATAAGACTTAATTAAGTATATAACATCATATTAGGTCTCCTTAAAAATTGTTTTAACATCATTGTGGTTAGATGGGAATTAGCTATATTATTTTGAGCCTCCATATCCTGATATTGTTATCAATCAGCCTCTTAATGGAAGAAGATGGAAATGGCTGGGGAAATGACATAATGGATGGGGAATATTATGAGATTATTGATTTCGATCGGGGAGTGGCAATTGTGGGGCAATGGGAGATATAGGTGAAAATGAAGTATAAGGGAAGACGAGATTGATGGCTGAAATCTCATCTTCCATTCATCCTGTTAGCCCAAAAGAACCGAGGGAAGTCCTAACCATACCACAGACCCTTACCTCGCTCCTGTGCAATGCCAGGTCGGTCAGGAACAAAACTCATATAATCCACGATTTGCTGGAACAGGATAAGGCCGACCTGGCATATTTTACAGAAACCTGGCTGGGGGAAGATAGTAATGTACAGGCCCTCCCAGACGGTTATGCTGTAATGGGCTGGATGAGGGAAAACAAACTCAGACCAAATCCAGAGAAAACGGTACTAGCGATAGGAACCCCAGGCCCAGGCAGGGAAATTTGTCAACCTGTTTTGGACGGGGTCACACCTTCCTTAAAGGACAAAGTTCGCAGCTTGGGAGTACTCCTGGACTCCTCCTTACAGTTGTCATCTCAATTTGACGCGATGGCCATCAACTTCGGTTGATATGGCAGCTGCCCCCCCTATCTGGACCGAAGAGAACTTGAAGCAGTGGTAGCCCTCCCTCCAGTCCATCTACCTTGGAGGTAGAGAGGAACTGCTGGACCTCTTACCCTTTCCCTCCACCACTCCCTTCTCCTTCTGTGTCATGTCTTTTTAGATTGTAAGCCCGAGGGCAGGGAATCGTCTAACTAAAAAGATTGTATGTACAGCGCTGTGTAAATTTACAGCGCTTCATAAATAAAGGTTAATAATAATAATAATAATAATAATAATAATAATAATAATATGCACTGGCTTTGATTTCTGTAATGTGTTTTACATGGGGCTACACTTGTGCCAAGTTCGGAAGCTTCAACTGATCCAAAATATGGCAGCCGGACTGATCACTGGTACTTCCAGGTCTGACCACATAACACCTGTATTAAAATCACTTCACTGGCTGCCAATGAGCACAGTACAAGGTGTTGGTTATTACCTTTAAAGCCCTACATGGCTTGGGCCCGAGTTACTTGCGGGAACACCTCTCCCTACATAATCCACCCGCACTCTCAGAAAATCTGGGAAGAATCTATTGGAAATACAAATGACTAGACTGGCTATGGCTTCCCAAAGAACTTTCACTGCCGTTGCCCCTAAATTGTGGAATGGCCTGCCGAAAGAGATCCGTCTTATTACCACCTTGGATGCTTTTAAGAAGGCAGTCAAGATGGAACTCTTCTGGCAGGCCTATCCATCCGACTCTGTTTAGGATATCCATCCATCAATCCTTGACGATGATTCTGTGCAATTCTACTGTTATAAAACTGTTGCACTATGATATATTAGCTTTTATTTGATATTATTATTGGATTTTTTTGGATTTCATTAAATTTTATTTCACACAACTTCAAATACCATATGGTTCCATCAGTTCTCTAGCTTATGAGATAGAATCAACAATGTTGCAGAAAAACGTTGGTCTTAAATAAATTTCTTAATAATATTAAACTATAACAATGCTGATTTATGGTCCTATCTTTCCCCACAATGTCACTGCTTGTTTCCATTTTCTCTGTCCTCTGTTAGCATTTTGCCATCTTCTCCACACAGTGGCCCTACCATTTCCTTCTTCTCCCTTTTGCTGTGGACATACCCCAAAAAGCCATTTTTATTGTTCTTAACCTCTCTAGCAATCCTGAGTTCATTCTGCGCTTTTGCCTCATTCCTGACAACCTAAGTCTGCTAGGAATATTTTTTGTTTCTGAATCAAGTTTAGTTTGATGGAGAGAATAGTCCTATATATCAATCATGCCACGGATACACACTGCTATGCTGGTGGAATGGCCACTCTTCCATATGCATGCTATACTCATGAGGGGAAAAGCAAAACATGGAAAATTAACAAAAAATGACATTAAAATGACAAATGTGTTCAGCAACCCTTGAGAGATCACACATTTTCAGTCTCCAGAGACTTTGATTGTAACACTGCCCACATTTACCACATTCAGCCTACACTTGTGTTTTATAGGTTTAAGAGAAGTATAAAATAGTAAGTGGACATTTATTAGTTAATCGAGGTCAGTAACAAATAATAATGATGATGATGATGATGATGATGATGATGATGATGATGATGATGATGATGTGGCTTTAAGCAGCTGCAGTTTCTCTAGCATGTTGTGCAAGGCCAGCTTATGTTGTAGGAACAGACAAGAATGTCCACATCTTAGAATGCCTGGGAATCTGGCTTTTTTTCTGATCTCCTCGTGTTTGGAAAGGGAAATAAACTATTCCCTAATCCTAGCTGATCATGCTGCAGAGTCTGAAGGGAAGGGAGAGGAAAAGGGACAGAGGGTGATGTCTCTTTTTAAGGAGAGAAGCAGGGAAGCTTTCAACTCCGTCCCTGGCGAGGCAAAGATACCGGCAGGGGACCAAGGGAGGGAGGGAAGGCAGTGTTTCTTTTAAGGGCAGTCTCCCTGGACTAAAGGACATGCCACTCGACCTCCACTCCCTGGAAAGAGCTGCGGCTGCCATTTTTCTGAGCCACATTACTGTATAGACACGTGTATATGTCAATCCAGGATTTTGGGATCCATTTTTTTGGCATAAATTTTTTGACTTATAGATGAGTATATACAGTATACACATCATGAGCCATGTGATTTCTCACTGCACCTGTAATCTCAAAACCAGTCATAGACGCCATGATTCCAAGGGCTGCAGTGGAGAACAAATTCTATTTTTCGTTCAAGGACAACAGGTGTCCAAAGTCAGGCACATCTGACTTAATAAAGAATAATATTTCTTACTCCAGTATTCTGTGTCCCGTGTGGTATCTCCGCTGCCAGGCCCTTTTGGGCTGTTCTGTTTGTATATCTTGTGTGCTGTAACCATATCCTGAGTCCAACTGGTACAGTAAGTTTTTCACCAAATCCTATGCTCTCTAATAATTTAGAATGCAACTATACAAATGTGCCATGAAACTGATGCTTGGGCAGGTACAAAACCAGTAGGAAAATACAATAAACTAACATTTTCTAGAAACAGTTTACCTGCTAGAGAAAGGATGCTGATTCATGGGGTCTCCATTCTGAAGATGGTAATCATTGAAGAAATCAGGACTCACTGCTCCATCATGTGTTATCAGTCCATCTATGAAAACAGAAAAGGTAAAAGCTCAGTGGTCAATTGAATAGCGTTAGGTCAAATTCGTCAACAGTAGGCAAGCAAAAGTTCCATGAACTGCTTAGAGTGGCGGAAAAAAGGAACTGGAGAGCAGCAAGACTGTTGTGGGGGATATATAGTGTGGGTGGAGCTACCACCAAAAAGTTGCAATAAGTTGCAAAGTAAACTTTGCCCAGAGATTCTGGAAGTTTCCGAGCTTACTGTGCAGGCGCAGATAAAACCCATTTGTGTGATTCGCAGAGACCACAAAGAAGAAAAGATAAATATTTGGTTGAAAATTGTAAAACAAATACTTAGTCAGAATATATTCAGAAATATGAAGAGTAAATGAAGGTAGTGGAAAAATATAATAGTTCAAGAAAATACTGCAATAGAGAGAATTGTTGGCAAGGATGAATAAAAAATACACATATTTTTATTTTATATTAATAATAATAATAATAATAATAATAATAATAAATTTTATTTTTATCCCGCTTTTCCGTAATGATCAAAGCGGCATACAGATTAAAATTCCAACATCAAAGTACATACATAGCAATAAAAACAATATCTAAAAATATGTTAAAAACAATTACACAGCCAGCTGAGTTGAGAAACCATAAAACTTTACAAAAATCAATTACAAAATAGGGGGAAAGGACATGATGTCACATCTCATGGGGGGAAAGCTTGGCAAAAGAAAAAGGTCTTAAGATTCTTTTTAAAAAGATCCAGGGAGGCGGTGGAACGGAGCTCATCGGGAAGGTTGTTCCATAATTTTGGGGCCGAAATGGAAAAGGCCCTTTGCGAGGTCACCGCATATTGCACAGTTGTGACCCTCAGCAAATTCTTCCTGGCTGACCTGAGTGTGCGGGGTGGATTATATGGGGAGAGGCGGTCCTCCAAGTACCCTGGGCCCAAGCCATTTAGGGCTTTATAAGTACCTACCAACACCTTGTATTGGGCCCGGAAGCGAATAGGCAGCCAATGGAGATCTTTCAGGATAAGTGTTATGTGGTCTGCCCTGGAACATCCAGTGACCAATCTCACAGCCATGTTCTGCACTAATTGAAGCTTCCGGATTTGGTACAAGGGTTGCCCCATGTAGAGCTCATTACAGAAATCCAATCGAAAGGTTACCAGAGCGTGTACTACAGTTTCAAGGTCCCTCTGGTCCAGGTAGGATCGCAGCTGGAGTATCAGCCAAAGTTGGTAACAAGCGCCTCTGACCGTTGCATCCACTTGAGATGTCAATTGGAGCGACGAATCCAGAAGCACTCCCCAGCTGCGAACTGAGTCCTTCAGGGGGAGCGTGACCCCATTCAGGACAGGTGGATAAATTTCACCACCCAGACTCGGGGAACCTATCACTAGAACTTCCGTTTCCTCTGGATTCAAACTGAGTTTGTTTTCCCTCATCCAGCCCATTACCGACTCCAAGCAGGCATTTAGAGGAGAGATGCCATCCCTAGTCACTGCATCAGTCGGAGACACAGAGAAGCATATCTGGGTATTATCAGCGTACTGATAACACCGTGCCGCGTGTCTCTGGATGATCTCTCCCAGCGGTTTCATGTAAATGTTGAATAGCATGGGAGGCAGGATAGCTCCTTGAGGGACACCAGATGTAAGTTCTCTTATCGGAGCAAGAGTCCCCCAGCTGCACCATCTGGAATCTGCCCGAGAGCTAGGAACGGAACCACTGGAGTGCAGTGCCCCCGATACCTAACTCCCTCAGGCGTTCCAGAAGGATACCATGGTCAATGGTATTGAAAGCCGCTGAGATGTCCAAAAGCACTAACAGGGACATGCTTCCACTGTCCATGCCCAGATGGAGATCATCGACTAAGGCGACCATGGCAGTCTCAATTCCATAGCCCACCCGGAAACTAGTTTGAAATGGGTCCAGAAAATCCGTTTCATCCAAGATTGCTTGGAGTTGGAAGGCAACTGCTCTCTCGATCACCTTTCCTAAAAAAGGCAGCAGTGACACAGGCCGATAATTATTATGTATCAGGGGGTTTAAGGAGGGCTTTTTTAGCAGAGGTTTAATTACTGCTAATTTCAGGCTAGATGGAAATCGCCCCTCTCTAGAAGATGTATTAATTATGCGGTGCAGCATGGATGTTACCGCAGTTCCCCCCTGAGCTGCCAGCCATGAAGGGCAGGGATTGAGGGAGCATGTTGTCTTCGTAACACTTTCAAGAATCTTGTCCACTTCCTCGGTACTCACAAACTCAAAGTGATCCAGTTTAATAGAGTCCACGGAAGCTCTGGACACCTCTCTTATAGGTTCTGAAGAAATACTGGCGTCAAGATCAGTCCTTATCCAAGAGATTTTATCCGCGAAGAATTTGTTAAATTTGTCGCAGCAGGCTTTAGATGGCTCTAAAATAGGGTTCAGGGAGGGGGGCAGTTGAGTCAGCTCCCTCACTACCCTGAACAGCTCTGCCGGATGTGACTCCACGGACGCAATATGTGCAGCATAAAACAAATGTTTAGCTGCACTTATTGCCACTCTGTAAGCCTTCAAGAGAGACTCAAGGAGTGCCTTGTTGACTAAGTGATGATGTCTTCGCCAGTTGTACTCTAGTTGTTGCATGGCCCGCTTCCTTTCCCTGAGATCTTCTGTATACCAGGGTTGCTTATTGGAAGCAGGCCGGAAAGGACGCTTGGGAGCAATACTGTGTATAGCCCTAGAGAAATCTTTATCCCAGATGTTAGTCAGGGCATCAACAGAATCGCCATCAGTTCCAACCATATAACCTTCTAGGGCTTCTTGGAACCTTTTGGGTTCCATCAGCCTTCGAGGGTGGACCATCTTAATAGGTCCTCCACCCCCAGGAGGGATTTGGGTAGATGCCTTGAGTCTAGCCTCGACCAGGAAATGGTCCGTCCATGATAGGGCAGAAATATTAGATACCTCTGCCCACGGAGTATCCATGTCCGTACTAAAGACGACATTGAGAGTATTACCAGCGCAATGCATGGGCCCTGAGACCAATTGGGACAGACCCATGGCAGTCATGGTAGCCATGAATTCCCAAGCCACACCTGTTGGACCTTGACTGACCTCGAAAGGGATGTTGAGGTCTCCCAGGACAAGAAGCCTGGGAGACTCCAACACCAGTTCCGAGACCAGATATGTCAGCTCGGCCAGGGAGTCTGTTAGCGCACGGGGTGGAAGGTAGACCAACAGAATCCCCAGACTGTCCCTAGCCTTCAAGGTCAGGTAGATACACTCAATGAAGTCCGTTTTCCGGACATGGTTCCTGGTTAAGGGAAGGGTGTTCTTATAAAGGCAACACCGCCTCCCCACCCACCTAACCTGATCTGGTCCTTGACTGAGTACCCAGTGATGGGGTAATCAAATAAGCAGATGGAAAATGACATAAATGTCATATATAAGACTTATGACATACAAGACTGAACAATTGTATTTTATTTGTTTATTTTAACAGCAATAAAGACTATTTTTAAAAAAATCCTAGCTCATTCCAAGTCACTTTAAACATCAAACTCCTATTTAATATACAGTGGGTTTCAAAATATAAAGGCGTCAAACATATGCCAACAAGCTGCAAGCCATCCCACTATGGAGTAGAGATTATTTAGATTGAACCTGTCTAGAAGACTAAGGGCACTGTGGATTTCAGTGCAATAGGAAACATACTATTATCTGTCTCAGCCTTACCAGCATTGTAATAAAGATCAGGTCTTTCTAATATGTCCCCTTCATGGATATAGGGTTCAATAGGATCGTCCCCATACAGGTACTGCTCATTTTCATCCATTTGCCGACTTTCAACCATTTCTAGCCACTGGGAGTTGTGCCATCGGAACTTTTCACTCTGGATCTTCTTAGCCCACTCCTCATCATATTCCTATATAGGGACATTTAGAGACTTCAATACTAAGATCTCAAAGCACAATTATACATTTTGGTTATGAAACGAAAACTAATACAGTGGGCCCTTCTTATCAATGGTTTTGCCATCTGTGGATTTGAGCTGCTGTGGTTGGCAAGCCCCTTTGTTTTAAATGGATGCACATGAACTACATTTCCCAGAATTCCATAGCATGGAGCCATGGAAAGAATCACCAGGAGTGGGAGCCACCTCAGCTGCCCTTCTTGCTTGCCTCAAAAAACAAACTAAACCAAACCAAACCAAACCATAAAGGCAGAATTGTCAGTTCATTCATGTGAGTGCAAGTGCATTAAAAGAATGAAACAGCAACAATAATGGCATAGAAATCACATGCTGTAATGTCAATATCAGTGCACACAAAACTTGAAATGCATGCAAATTTCAGTGTAAACCTGACAGTAACACTGCCCTCTCAAAACCTGTGTCCTGTCTAGCCCTGGTGTCCAGCCTATAGTGTTTGATGAATGTCAGTGGCTGGGACCAGACAGCAGCTTTGCAGACATCCTTCAAAGGCATCCTAGTTAGAAAAGTGAAGGATGCAGCTACCGCCCAAGTTGAATGGGCTCGAACCCTGGGAGGGAGAGTTCTACCTGAAAGTTCGTAGCAAAGGTGGATGGTACCAGCCACCCATTTGGAAAACCTCTGTGCAATCGCAGGTGGTCCCTTCTCAGGCTCCAAATAACAAAGGAAAAGTCTTACAGAGTGCCTTGAACCCGAAATCCTGTTCAGGTAGAAGGCCATGCCCTCCGAACATCCAAGGTGTGGAGCTGGTGCTTGGTATCTGAGGCCAGCTTCAGGGCCAAGGTCAGCAACATAATATCCTGGTTCATGTGGAAAGCTGGCACCACCTACGAAAGGAAGTTGATATTGTTACAGAGGACCACCTTGTCCCTAACATAGGTAAGGCTGGTCCACCCGCAGAGCACAAAGTTTGCCCGCACAGCAAGCAAAGGTGATGGCCACAAGGAAAGCTGTTTTCCAGGTCAGCAATCTCATGTCTGTAGGTTCGAAGGGCTTGGATGCCAAGCAAGAAAGCACAAGATCCAGGTTCATGCCAATGTTGGTACTGAGGATGAGGGGGGGGGGGGAGGTTGTTGAAGCCTTTCAGGAAACTCTTCACAAGGGATCTTTGAAGAAAGAAGGCCTACCCTCCATATGGTAGTGAGAGCAAATTGCAGAAAGGTAGCACTTGATGGAATTAAGGCACAGTCCGGAATCGGCCAGTGACATCAGGAATTCAAGCACCGTCGGGACTGACACACGGGATGGAGAGAGGTCCTTAGTTGAAAGGAAGTCCATGAACTTCTTCCATTTGACTGCATAAGACCATATCGTTGAAGGCTTCTGGGCAGCCAGGATGACCATCCGTACTGAGTCCAGGAGGGCCTCTAAGGAAGGATTGTCCTAGCCACTAGCGGAAAGGACTCGATGTCTGGGTGGTGAACCTGACCTCCTTGGAGTGTGAGAAGGTCGGGATAGAGATCGAGGCGGAGAAACTCTGTCTGTGTCTGGTGAAGGAAGGGAGCAAACCAAGACCATGGTGTCGGATCCATCTGTTCTCATGTTGGCTACTATCCTTGTGATGAGTGAGAAGAGAGGGAAGGAGTCTCTCCTGACCACTCAAACAGGAAGGCATCTCCTCAAGAACCCAGAGCTCAAATGTGGGAACAGAACTGAGTGCAGTGGCTGTTGTGATGTATGACGAACAAGTCGATTCGAGGCATCCCTCACATGCTGAAAAGGTCAGTGACCATCTCGTGATGAAGCTGCAATTTGTGGCACGAATCCGAGGGTCTGCTGAGCCAGTATGCCAACTCGTTTTCTTTTCCTGGAAGGTAAATTGCCTGGAGAAGGATCTGTCTGGGGATGCACCAGTGCCAGATGCGAAAGGTGAGCTCCAGCAATGTTCAGGATTGTGTCCCTCCCTGCTTGTTCAGGTAGTACATGTGTGTGGTGTTGTTGGTCAAGAGAAGAACTACTTTGGTTCGAAAAGATGTTTCAAAAGTCTGGAGCACCTTTTCCATGGCGAGGAGTTTGAGAACATTGATGTGAAATGTCCTCTCCAGTGGGACAGTGAGGCCGGATATGTGGGCCTCCATCCATTCATGGATGCATCCATAGTTAGGGAGACCTGAGGCTGAGGACGTACGAAGGGCATGCCAATGCACACATTCTCAGAATCAAGTTCAGAGATTTGGTGACGGGCCTCGGTACCGTGAGTCAGTTGCCCTGGGAGTTGACCATGGGATCGAAGACTGACAGGAACCAAGCTTGGAGGGGTCGAAGCTGTAGTCTTGCCCATGGGGTGATGAAGGTTGTTGAGGCCATGTGCCCCAGTCCCACCTGGATGGTGTGTGCTCTGACGCGCCTGTGGGAGAAGCAATCTCGAACTGCAGCACAAAGAGTCTGAAATCTGTCGGATGGCAGACAGGTGATGGAGTCTTTGCAATCGAGGACAGTCCCAATGAACCTTATCTGCTTGGATGGGGTGACGTGAGACTTGGCCAAGTTGTCTACGAGCCTGAGGGACTTGAGGAAGGACAAAGTGAACTCAACATCTCTTCATAGTTCTTCTTTGGATATGGCAGCAAAGAGCCAATTGTCAAGGTATGGAAAAACTTGAATGCCTCGCTGGTGCAGGTAGGCGACGATGGGAACCATACACTTGGTGAAAACTCTCAATGCCATGGAGAGGCAGAAGGGAAGCACATTGTAGTGGTACATGTTGGTCCCGATGGCGAAGGACAGGAGCCTCCTGTGTTCCTCTCAGATCGCAATATGAAAATAAGCATTCTTGAGATCGAGAGTCGTAAACCAGTGGTCCTGCTCAACAAGGGTAGAATAGTGGCCAGAGTTACCATACAGAATCAATGGTAAATCAAATAGGCATTGAGAAAATGGAGGTCAAGATGGGCCTTAAGCCTGCATCTGACTTTGGCACAATGAAATACGGAGAAAAAAAAGCGAGCTTGAGAGGGATCCAAGAGTGAAATCACACCCTTTCCCAACAAGGTGCGTACTTTGTTGAGTAGGGTGTCTGAGGGGTGGTGGTAGCAACAACAGCTCCAGTGATCGGGAGCTCTTCAAACTCGAGGGCATAGCCCCTGCAGACAGTGTTGAGGACCCAGGAGTTGGAAGTTATCATGGCCCAGGTGTTGTTTGGTAGTTATAATTTAACTTCTTGTCAGTGTCCTTATTAAACAACCCTGAGTTGTCAAAATCCTCTATGGCCACTTTGGCATGTGGAATAAGGTCCAAGGATTGGAGGCATGCATGCTGTCACAGAACGACTGAAGCCGACATCATGTTGGCAGCTCAATTGGCAGAATGTCGAGCCGAAGTTATTTACTGTCTCCCTATGGCATGAGCCTCATTTCTCAGTGCAAGTGCAGTCGAGCGCTTGTCATCAGGGAGATTGTCCAGGAATAGAAGAAGATGCTCCATTATATGCTGTTGGTAGGCCCCCATACAAGCATTGTATTTCGTGACATTGAGATCGAGCACGGCTGCTGCATATACTTTCTTAGCAAGGCAAGCAACTTTCTTTCCCTCCTTGTCCGTTGGCATGGTGGAGGATTTCAGGGTAAATGATAATTGGGAGCCATCCACAATGGCTGAATTGGTCTTGGGGTGCTTGCAGAACCAAGATAACCTGAGCCCTGCAGTCCTGCGACGGTGAGAGGGAGGCATCAATTCAAAAGCTGGTTCCCCAAGCCTCCTCCCTGGGATACCTGAGCTCAGCAGTCCTGCAACGGCGAGAGAATGGCGCGCTGGGAGAGTGGCAATTCAAAAGCTGGCTCCCCAAGCCTCCTCCCTGGAATACCTGAGCCCTGCGATGGCAAGAGGGAGGCGTGCCAGGAGTGTGGCAATTCAAACGCCGGCTCCCCAAGCATCCTTCCTGGACATTATTTTTCATTGAGAGCATTGTTAGTAAACTGGCTATGGAGAGTGATGGCAATGGGCAAAGAGAGAGATCCTTGTTAGTAGTGGATCAGGGGAGGCAGACAATGTTAATCTTAAACAGCTCTGACTGCCCCTGATGGTCCGACTCCTTTTACCTGATCTTTATTTGTTTTATAACTAGTACAACTATTTCAAGTATGTAACTTGTATTTGATTGTTATTTTGCCTTTGGGGGAGAGCTGGAGATTGTCTTATCAATTATTATGCTATGTTAAGCGTTGATTATTTGCTATGTTATGTATTTTTAATTTCTTGTATAACTACTGTAACTGTTATTGTATTTTACTATGATGTAATGGTGGGGGGCTGTAAGGGGATACCATAATGCATTATTGTTTATACTTTGTATTTTTATTCTGTTGTAATCCCGCCTCGATCTGTAGGGAGAAGCAGGAAATATAAATAAATCATATTATTATTATTATTATTATTAGAAAGCCGAAGGAGAGACAAATGTTTAATTTTCTTTGAAGTTGAAGCAATGGAAGCCAGGGTGTCCCAGGAACGCTTAGTGATTCACTCTAAGGATGGCAAAAAGGTGATTGATACCGGCGTTGATACTCTACTGTGAATCCTATGTTCGACTGGGTCCAGGGCGTCATCATCTGTATGGGTCACCTCCAGTTCCAAGGCACTGGCCATCCTCACCACTTGTTCCGCGAAGGATTTGACATCATCTGTTGGTGACACCAGGTTACGGAGTCCCAAGGACTGCTGGGATCCAGGGGTATCAAGATCGGGATTGACCAAGAGTGTTCTCAAACGTGATCTTGAGCGAGATCTTGAATGAGAGGATGGAGTGTCTTGTGGGGAGGCCTGTCAAGGTCTGTCAGTCTCCTCTTGCCTTGGAGGAATGTCCGGAGATGGAGTGTGTTCTTGATGCACTTGTGCTTCAGTAGCAGCTACGGGAGCCCACTTTGGGGACCGAGACCTCTTAGGGTTCCAATGTTGCAACATCTGGGGGTCTACAGGCATGTAATAATGGTCCATCTCGCTATTGTAGATGTCTGGATTCTGCTGCAAGATGGGATCTTGATGGCTCAAGTCATATCCTGATCCCCAGGACTGTGGCGGGGAGGGAGACCAATGGGGCCAGACCTTCTGAGACCATGTTGACAAATCCAGATAGGGAGTAAGAACTGGGAGATCTGGGTCTACAATCTCCTTCTTGGACTCTGAGTTGACACCAATGTACAGGATCTGAATATCTCGAGATGGTCTCAGTAGCATGAGAAGTAGATGGTGCATCCCAAGACGCTCGGTCTCGTTTGGTGTTTTTCGAGCACATGGAGGCTTGGAATGGGCTGCTCTCTGCCCATGGTTGGCAGCTGCATTCTTGAGGTTTATTCGACCCTTGGTCAGAGGTAGAACACCACGGAGAAGGATCGAGCTCATCCAAATGGTGCTTAGAAGCTTTTTTGGCCTTCGAATCATCCCAAGCCCAGCTTTTATTGGGCTTAGTGGTATTTTTTTTCTTTGTCCTTCTTTGAGGACTTCTCCTTCTCCTTATGAGCCTCCTTGGGCTTATCTTTAGCCCAAGGTGGTGCAGGCTCAGAGCTTGCCGAGGGTGCAGAGGGAGGAGCCGGAGGGGCAGAAAAAGGGCACAAGGCCTGTTCATAGAGGGCTGCCTTCAGTCTCAGTTTTTTTGGGCTTGCTGGATAATGGACTTGCAGAGGACACAAGACTGTACATTGTGCCCCTCGCCCAGGCAGAGAAGACAGGAGGTATGAGGATCTTGGCCAGGAATCTATTTCTCACACCTCTTGAAAGTGGTAGATCTTGTGGCCATCATGGAAACGACTAAATCCAAAATGCCAAGCTCAAGTGAAATCAACAGTCCAGAATCAGGCTATTTATGTCAACCACAAAGTCTGAAATCTGAAAGAATGGTCAAAATCGTAAGCCAAAGGTCAGTTCGATATCCGTGAAAACAGTTAGGGAGAAGAGTGATTCCAGCGAAGTTCCTTCAGAGCTGCTAACATGGCGAAAAAAGGAACTGAGGAAAGAGTCGGAACGCTAGGGGATTTATATAGGGTGGGCAGAGCTACTGCCAAAAAGTTGTAAAAGGAGTTTTGCCCAGTGATTCCAGAAGTTTCCGAGCATTACTGCGCAGAAGCAGAAGAATCCTTTGTGTGATTTGCAGAGACCACGAAGAAGAGAGGAACCTTCCAGATACTTAAAGATCTATATCATGTCTCTTCTCAACTCTCTCCTCTCTAAACTCAACATATACAAGTTCTTAAGCCGTTCCTCATCAGGCTTGGTTTCTAAATCTTTCAAAATTTTACTCCCTTGCTCGTGAACAGCTTGTCAATATCATTCTTCAGTTGTGGTACCCAGAACTGAAGCCAGTATTCCATATGTCTGGTTGCACATCACTCCTAGAAATAAATAGTAAGCTCTAGCAGCATTTTTGAAAAACCATCTCCTTGATTTTTTTAGTTAAGTTTTATTAGTTCAAAAACAAAAATACAGTGTATTAACTGACATATATACATCTTTCTATATTACAGTTATATGTTCATTTTATATAAATCGACTATTCCAAATAAATATATTTAGCATTTATGTTGACATTATTAATCTTCCAATAGGAGAAAACCTATAAAGGGTGATCATCATTTTCTTTCTTCTCTTTCTATATTATTCTACACAACTTCTTTTTAACTTAGTCATATTAATTATTCTGATTGCCTCAAAAATACAAAGCTTGAGCTCAATACAAACACTCATGAAAATAAAACTCTGTGAGTACAAATGTCTCTTAGCCAGTCATTTTTGAGTTATAATTCTAATTCGTGGTTTCATTTTTTATCACAGTAAGAGAGGAGGCTTATCCATCGTTCTTCAGATTTTGTATCTGGTTCTCATGCCAAAGATTCTGAGATTTTATCTATTTCAGCAATCTCTAACATTCTCAGTAGCCAATTATCTATTGGGGGTACCTCAGGAGATTTCCAGCTCTGTGCCAGCATTACTCTCGCTACTGAAATCATATAAAGAATCTGTCTCCAATATTTAGTTCGATCTTTATGTTGGATGATGTTAGTCATATTTAATAGATACAGTTCTGGCATAAATTGAAAAGAAATGTCTAGAATAGAATGGATTGATTTATGTATTTCTCTCCAAAATTTTTCTATCACAGAACACGACCACCACATATGTAGCCAATTGCCAGAATTCTTTTTAATTTAAATTTAATTTGTTTTATTTATATACCGCTATTCCAAAGATCATAGCAGTGAACAGCAAGTAAGCTAATTAGCAAGTAAGCTAATTTGCCGCCAACAATCTGGGTACTCATTTTAGCGACCTCAGAAGGATGCAAGCCTGAGTCGATCTTGGGCAACAAACCCAACAGACCATATTTGGATTTTTATATATTTTGGCCAATCTGGATGGGGTTAGATGCCACCTTGCCTCCATTTTATATTTCCCCTTAAGGTTTTGGTTTCTCATAAATTTTTTAGTTTGTCTCCTGGTTTGAGTTCAATTATCTAAAGGAATCACTTCACCGGAGTCTGTTGCCCATCTTAGCATATGATCTTTAATTATGTCTTCTTCTAACTTCTTAGTTAAGATTGCTTTATAGAATTTAGAAAATTGTTTAGGTTTTTCTTCAAACATTATTTCATCAATTTCATTGTTTTAAAAGTAAAATCCTATCTCCTTTTTGTCTATCATAAATCTTTCCATCAATTGATGGTATAACAGCCAATGCGTCCTCCTATCGATTTAATGTCTTTTATATCCTTCAGCTCTAGATCTTCTGAACTCTTGCCTTTCTTTAAGATATCTTCATATTTTAACCATAATTCAGTTGTTTTATATCTATTTAATAAAGCTTCTTGTGGTGAAATCCAGCCTGGGATGCCTCGAAAGAAAGCTGACTTTATTTTTCCCCAAACCTTAATTAAGGCATTTCTTACAATATGGTGTTCAAATTCCTGTTTAACTTTTACTTTGTCATACTATAAGTAAGTGTTCCAACCGAATTTTAAATTGAAACCTTCCAGATTCAACAATCTCTTATTTTTAAATTTAATCCAGTCTTGGATCCAAATTAGAGCACAAGCATGTAATAGGACTCTATGTCCGGTAGTGCACAGCCTCCATCATCTTCTGAGTCCATTAATGTCTTCAATTTAACCCTCGGTTTATTTCCCTCCCAAATGAATCTTTTAAATTTTTTATTCCACATTGTGAAGGGTTGTGAATTATGTATGATGGGTAGGTTAGAGAATAGATAGATAAATTTAGGTAGCACTGACATTTTAATTAAGGATATCCTGCCATAAAATGATAGGCCTAGTTTAGACCTTTTTATGAGATCTGACTTGATTTTGTTCCATGTTTTTTTCATAGTTGTTTTGAATAGTTCTGTAGTTCTTTGTAGAAGATAGATACCTAAATATTTTGCTTTTATGACAATTTTGCAATGGTTTTTTTTTCAGATAAGGCAGACTGATATTTTTAGTGATAAATGTTGGTTTTGTTTTATTCAATCTCCTTGATTTTTTTACCTGAAAAACAACTATCCTTGGTCTTTAATATATGAAATGCAATTACAATAGCCACTAGTTTCAGGACACGTATTTGTACCTGTCCCTGGGGCCCAATATACTTGGACGGTGATGTCTTAGTAATGAGCTCCTCATCCTTGCTGAAGTGCATCTGTCATGGTTACACAAGATGAAACAGACATTCTGAATCACATTCCTGCAAGAGGTTTTGCACACCACAGCATAGTATCCTGTACGTTTATGAGTAATAAATGTTTCTTTTCCTGACAGTCTTGCTGAAAGTTATAATTTTGAATGAACCTATGTTGAAGATTCCAAAATATGAGATGATCTAGGTAAAACACTCATGTGGTAGCAAGCGTCAGGCCTTTCAGGGGAAGTAATGGTGCCACTCTATTCTGCTTTGGAATAGTGTGTCTAGTTCTGGGCACCACAATTCAAAAAGGATGTTGAGAAACTGGAGCTTGTCCAAAGAAGGGCAACTAAAATGGTGAAGGGTCTGGAAACGATGCCCTATGAGGAATGACTTAGGGAGCCTGCAGAAGACAAGGTTAAAAGGTGATATGATAGCCCTGTTTAAATATTTGAAGGGATATCATATTGAGGAGGAAGCAAGCTTGTTTTCTGCTGCTCCAGAAAACAGTACCTGGAACAATGGATGCAAGGTACAGGAAAAGAGATTCCACCTCAACATTAGGAGGAACTTTCTGACAGTAAAGTCTGTTCGACAGTGGAACACACTCTCTCTGAATGTGATGGAGTCTCTTTCCTTAGAGGTCTTTAAACGGAGGCTGGAAGGCTATCTTTCAGGTATGCTTTGATTGGGAGTTCCTGCATGGCAGGGGGTTGGACTGGATGGCCCTTTTGGTCTCTTCCAACTCTATGATTCTAATGACAAAGGCCATGTGTTGAATTCTGGATTTCAAGCACAGAGCTTTGAATCTTAACTTTTCTGCTCAGTTCATATTGATCTGAAGGTCCAAGTTATGTAGAAAAAGGGCCCAGGGCAGGTCTTGATAGACTTGATGTAGTCAGTTGTCTATATAGGAGAAAAATATGTACTCCTTGAGTTATGAGGATAGAAATCACTACTGCAAGGCATTTTATAAATACAGTGCGCCTGCGTCATACGCGGGCGCCTTTTACGAGGTTTTCATCTTATGCTGAAAGTTGCACTACAGAAATTACAATGGCGTACGTTGCGTGTCATGCATGAGCCCCATTATTTTCAATGGGGCTTGAGCATAGACGCTATTTGCCTTTCAAGGAGGGGACCGGAACAGATCCCCCGTGTAAGGCAAGGGCACACTGTATTTGTGCAGTTGCAGATAGTCTGAATGGAGGCACGTTGTACTGTACATTCTGCCACAGTGCAAAATGGAAGTATCTGCTATATTGAGATCTGATTGCAATTAATCTTTGATTTCTATGGAGGCAAACCAGTTTTTGTGACATAAAATAAGGAGAATGGACTGGGTCATATGACATTTCTGGCTTATGATATTCCAACTAATTCCTCTCAGCTCCAATGAAAAGAGATTCTACCAAAACAAAACATTAGGAAGAACCTTCCATAACAATGGAACACGCTGCCTTGGAGTGTGGTAGAGTCTGCTTTTGAAGGTTTCTAAACAGGCTGGATGGCCATCTGTTGGGAGTGCTTTGATTGTGCATTTCTTTTTACAACTCTGCAGAAGTAGAACAAAAAGTCAATCGCACAATCCTTACAGATGATAGTGATATCCAAGGATCAGTGGTGATGTTCTTCCAGATGGTGAACTGGCAGAATTATTTTGGAGTTATAGATGAAACATTTTGTGTAGAACCTCTTTTGTCTGGATTGCAGATAATGCCTTAATGGAGGTTGGGATTCAAAGGCAATTGAAAATGGTTCTTTGAAAATGGTGATGTTTGGTAACAAGACTTAAGGAACACAGCAAAGATTACTAGGAAGATCTAGATGGTATAAGAAGAAGTAGTTGGATGATGGACTGATGTTAGACCCATTCTCCAAATCTCAATTTCTTTGTAATGGAATGTGCCTTAAAGAGATGGTCCATTGCCTCATCACTATTTGTAATTGGTTGACTGGCTGAACCGAAGGGTGCTCAGCAATGGCTCCTCTTCATCTTGGGGAGAAGTAACCTGTGGGGTGCCATAGGATTCTGTCCTAGACCCAGTGCTATTCAACATCTTTATCAATGACTTGGGCCTGCTTATCAAATTTGCAGATGACACCAAATTTGGAGGAGTATTTAATACCCCAGAAGAGAAGATCAAAATTCAAAATGACCTTAATAGATTAGAACGCTGGGCCAAAACTAAACAAAATGAATTTCAACAGAGATGAATAATTTGTAAATACATTTTCAGAGGTCATATGCAAATTCAGAATAACATCTTCTCATTTTTATTTATGCTCATCCAATCAATCAGTTTCACTTACCGCTATTATATCCAGTGTATTGTCACAGACTTTACAGATTTCAGCATTTTTATCATGCATAAGGTCTATCAGATATGCTGGAGCCTCTAAAAAGACATAGTTAAGGATGTAAAGCATTTTTGACACCTCCAGATTACCTCCAGAATACAGTGTTGCTATAAAACATATACAGGGAAATTAAAGAGAAAATACACATTTATCATTGTGCCCTAATAAGGATGGGTTTGAAATAACCTGTAATTAAATCAATTTAGGGGAGTCCTGGTGGTTCAGAGGTGAAATGCCAGTACTTCAGCCACAAGGTTGTGAATTCGATCCCAGGGGCTCCAAGGTTGACTCAGCCTTCCATCTTTTCGTTAGTTGGTAAAATGAGTACCCAGCTTGTTGGGGGCAATTAGTTTACACATTGTGAACTGCTTAGATAGTGCTGAGTTCATTGAAAAGTGGTATAGAAATGTACATGTTATTGCCATAATCATGGGGTAGTGGGATGATGACGATGATGATGATAGTATTTATTTCTATCCCATTCCCCCCCCCCTAGATTGGGACTCAAAACGGTTTACAACAATTAAAAACATTGTTTAAAATCTACAAAATACAAATGTTAAAACACAACTAAAGAATCAGAAAAAATTATAACCGGGTTAATACATATATAATTAAAACACACACACACACACACACACACACACATACCAGCACAGCAATTAGCAATATCCAGTGCATTGTGTAAGATGGCCCTTATATCTATTGCTCATCAAAATGCCTACCAGAATAGAAAAGTCTTTGCCTATCTGTGAAAAGAAAGTAGGGAGGGTGCCAGTCTCTGGGAAGGGTGTTGCAGAGCCTGGGGGTAGCCACTAAAAAGGCCCTCCCCTGTGTTCCCACTAGATGTACATGTGAGCATGGTGGGACAGAGAGAGATCTCAGGCTGGTTCATAAGGGGAAATGTGGTCTTTCGAATAAATAATAATAATTATGGGGTGAGTTTCGATAGAAGAGCTTTCTGAGAAAATGGAAAGGTACATAAAAGGAGAAAGGACATAGGCAATATAAAAATAAATCCCAATTTTTGCATTTAATTAGGTACTGGGCCCAAACAGACAGACCAAAATAAAGCTGCTTTGGGTCACTTTGGAGGCATGCTGTTTAAATGACACATGCATCTTAACAGGACCGAAGCTGTGCCAAAGCTGTACTCCAGTCCTTAGGACTGGAGCGTGGCTTTGGCATGGCTTCCAGCCTCTTAAGACACATGCATAATTTAAACAGCATACCTCCAAAGTGACCTGAAGCAGCTTTATTTTGGTCTGTCTGTTTGGGCCCACTATAAGGAAGGTTTATGTATTTCTATTTAGAGGCAAACTGCTATGAGCTTAATGGAATTTAAAATAATGACAATCAACTTCATATGGACCCCATAAGGGAAACGTGGGATATAAATTATGAAATGAAATGAAATCTAACACACCTCCCTGCCTCCACTTGTCACAGGAGAATCTAGGAGAAGCTAGGGCTTGCTGTCAAAGATGTGTCAAAGCCTGCCTGAGTAAAACACAAAGATACTCCAAGTGTCATGCTTCTGTCCTCTCAGTCTAATCTCATTTTTTTATATACTTTTGTTAAATAATTTAAATAGGGTGATAAAATGCAGTACTGTCTAACTGCCTTGTCAAATGGAACCCATTCTGTTTCTCCATATTCTGTTCTGACAGTTGCTTCATGCCCAAACTATAGATTGTACATCAGGACAATCAAATGATATGGCACTCTCACTTTTTTTAAAAGAGCAATCCATGGTTTTTCATTATCTACTCAGTCAAATACTTTTCTATAATCTAGAAATGCAGAAGCTGACTCCCTGCCCCCCAAATTCTTTGTTATACCTCATTATCTAATGTATATTCGTAATATGGTCTCTAACGTCTCTTCCTTTTCTGAATCCAACTCTAATGTCTGTCACTTCTCTCTCAATATATTGTAGAAGTCTTTGTGGTAAAACTAGCAGCACTTAGGGGAAAGAAAGGGAAAGTAATGCAATGGTCTGATGGCTATTACAATCTCTGGTGTCCCTTTTCTGGGATACTGAAATGTATACTCTGTCAGAGATTATTTGAGCTTCCTTGCAAAGGCACACTTAATTCTGACCTTTCTTGTTTCCAGGCTAGAATCCTGCTCCTCAGACTGCTGGCTGCCTTGTCTCTCTGGACTTCTTGACCTTGGATTTGTCTACATGTCTCATCACTCTCTGGAACCCTGGACTTCGGATCTCTGACTACTCTCTGGGTTTATGCTCTTGGACTCTCTTGCTTGCTTTGCTGGACTGATTTAAGTTCTGGACATTTAGAACTGTGTGCTGTTATCAGCCTTCTTGGACAATACTATTTTTTAAAAGTCTGTGGTCTTTTTGCTTTTCGTATTCATTGATAATTGTTAAAATTTGGATGATTCCTATATCTACAGTTGAAACAGTTCTACTGGTATGCCATCTGTTCCTGGTGACTAAGTACTTGGAGAGATACATCTACTTCACTATCTAAAATTATGGATTTGTAGGAATCAGTCATCCCCTTCATTTGTTTTGTACAGTTCTTCAGTTTATTTCTTCCACTTTTTCATTTTGTCCTGATCATATAATGTGCTTGCTCCATATTGATGATTCAGCATTTTAAATTGCCTTGATTTCTCAAATCTCTTGGAAAAGTTATCTTTTAATACCTCTTTTGTTGTCTTCGTCTATTTTCACTGATTAGTGTAACAGTAACTATAAGTTGATTAGCATTTCAAAGAGGTTCATCTGGCTCCGCAAATGGTGCCGCCAAACAACTGTCTCTGCAGATGGTGCTGCTGAGAATGATTGTTAGCATTCTTTAGATTCGTAGATCATGGCTTCAGGAAAGGAGACTGGCAACAGATGGGTTGCATCTTACACCAGTTGAAAGAAACATTTTTGCCAATACAGTAGTCTCAAAAATTTGATCAGGAGGGCTTTAAACTGAGTTATGTGAGGGAGGGAGATCATATTTTGGAAGGCAGGAGTTCATCAAGGGCTGGAGATAATAGTCAAACTGTTATAGAGAGAACAAGGAAAATAGCACAGGGACCCAACAATGGGAGGGGAAAAGCTTTACACAAGCAGCGGGGGGGGGGGGGAGGGCGGGAAGACCTATGGTCTTAGATGTCTCTACACTAATGCACAGAGCATGGGAAATAAGAAAGATGAACTTGAAGTCCTAGCCCAACAAAGAAAATACGATATAATAGGCATCACTGATTCCAGCAAAAGAACGTACTTGTGTATATGGTTGTCAAGAGGTAGAGGACCTTGTTCATTACATGTTATTTTGTCCTCTCTACCAAGAACCAAGAGAAAGGTTCATTACACCTATAATAGAAACCAGTCCCAGTCAAAACCCACAGGATATGATTTTTCATCTTCTACTGGACCTGAATAAATATGTAACCTGGAAAGTAGCTTTGTTTGCCTTAGCAGCTAAAAAAATCAGGAACAAGTATATAACAGGGATAGCCATAAACTGTAAAGGTGATGACTATATTTGACAAAATTTTTAACCCATAATGACAACTGTTGCTCGTTTCTTTAGAAATTCTATACCAGATACGAGATACTCGCATTTTAGATATAATTTACATGTATTTTTATATTGTTATATTGTTATATGTATTGTTATATTGTTGTGCTGTGCAATGACCTTTGGTCAAAAGCAATAACATTTGAATTTGAATTTTTTATTAGGCATCACTGAAACCTGGTGGGATGAGTCTCATGATTGCAATGTAGTAATAGAGGGGTATAACCTTTGTAAGAGAAATAGGCCAAACAGGAAAGCAATATATGTAAGGGATGTTTACACCTGTGAAGAGATCTAGGACTTATATCTTGGAAGCCAAGTGGAGAGCATTTGGATAAAAATTAAAAGGGAGGAAAACAAAAAGGATGTTATTGTGGGAGTCTATTACAGACTCCCAAGTCAGACTGAGGAATTGGATTAAGCTTTTTTGGAACAGATGGCCATACTCTCAGAAAGGAGAGATACAGTGGTGATGGGTGACCTCGACTATCCTGATATTTGTTGGAAGTCAAACTCACCCAAAACTTTAAGGTCTAGCAAATTCTTCATTTGCCTGTAAGACAGTTTCATTATCAAAAGGCAGAAGAGTCAACAAGGGAGTCAGCTATTTTAGATCTGATCCTAACCAACAGGGATGACCTAGTTAATGGGGTGCAAGTTGTGTGATCCTTAGGTGGGAATGATCATGTTCTCCTGGAGTTTGTTATACAGTGGAAAGCAGAAGCCAAGCATAGTCAGACACACATTATAGACTTTAGGAAAGCCAACTTCAGTAAACTTAGGGGAATACTGGGGGTGATTTCAAGGTCAGGAATACTATAAGAGAAGGGAGTTCAGGAAGGATGGGAGTTTTTCAAAAGGGAGATACTGAAGGCACAATTTCAAACAGTTCCTATGAAGAGGAAAAATGGGAAGTGTCTTAAGAAACCAGGATGGATGACTAAGGAACTTTAAACTGAGCTAGATTTTAAAAGGGACATGCATAAGAAACAGAAAAAAGGGGGAAATCTCCAAAGAGGAATTCAAACAAATAGCTAAAATGTGTAGGGTGGGCAGTCAGAAAAGTTAAAATGCAGAATGATCACACACTTGCTAGAGAGGTTAAGAACAATAAAAATGTTGTTAGGTCGGTATCAAAAGGAAGAAGGAAATGGTAGGGCATTGCATGGAGAAGTTGACAACTAATGAGGAACAGACAAAAGGCAGAACTATTCAACACCTTCTATGCCTCAGTCTTGTCACATAAGAAAAAGAGTGCTCAACTTGAGGAAAATGGAGCAGGTGATGCAGTAAAGGAAATACAGCACAGAATAAATAAAGAGGTAGGACAGGAATACCCGGTTAATATAAATGAAGTATGCAGGGCCAGATGAACTACACTCAATGGTATCAAAAGAACGGTTCTAAGTAATCTCAGAGCCATTGCCAATAAACTTTGACAATACCTGGAAAACAGGAGACGTCCCAGTGGACTGGAGGAGGGCAAATGTTGTCCCATCTTTAGAAAGGGAAAAAAAGAGGACCCAAACAATTTCCACTCAGTTAGCCTGACATCAATACCAGGAAAGGTAACAGAGGATCTGGGAATATTTAGAAGGGAATGTCATAATAGCAAAAAGTCAGTATTGGTTTCTGAAAAACAAGTCATGCCAGACAAATCTTATCTCTCTCTCTCTCTCTCTCTCTCTCTCTCTTTATTTTTTGAAAAAATTACCATCTTAGATTAAGGGAATGCTGTGGATGTAGCATATCTTGAATTCAGTAAGGCCTTCAATGTGGGTTACACAATGCAACTGTTAGGTGAATTTGTAATTGATTAAATGGCTGAACCCAAAGATTGCTCAGCAATGGCTCCACTTCATCCTGCAGAGAAATCTCTAGCCAGGTGCCACATGATTCTGTCCTAAGCCCAGTACCATTCAACATCTTTATCAATGACTTGGATCAAGGAATAGAGGAGATGGTTATGAAATTTGCAGATGACAGCAAATTAGGAGGAGTAGCTAATGCCCCAGAGGACAAGATCAAAATTCAAAATGACCACAATATTTTAAAAAGCTGGGCCAAAACTGGACTGCAACAGGGAGAAATGTAAGGTCACTTGGGGATAGAAAATGAAATCCACATATTTTGGATGAGGAGCACCTGGCTTGGCAACAATACATGCAACAAGGATCTAGGTGTCTTAACAGATCACAAATTAAACAAGGGCCAAAAGCAATGGGGCAGCTAAAAAAGACAACATGATTCTAGGCACCATCAATAGAAGTGTAGTATCTAGCTCTAAATTAAGAACCTGAGTTTTCAAGGGGAGTGTAACCCCATCTAACACAGTCTGAATCCCTATTCCCAGATCTGTCTTTTGGCTGACCAGGATCACTTCTGTCTTGTTTGGATTAAGCCTCAATTTGTTTGCTCTCATCTGGTCCATTACAGTGGCCAGACATCAGTTTAGGACAGGAACAGCTTACTTGGAATTAGGGAATGGGATATCCCCCATATCCTTTTTAAATACTCTGTTAATTTCTGCCAATCTCTGTTAACCTTATCTACTATTTCCCCTCTTAACCGTAATGTCAACTTGTCCATGTCTATAGCCTCATATAATTTCATTAATCAATCTTCTTTTTTTTGGGTATATTTCCAGATTTCCATTTGTGGGCTATGGATATCCTTGCCATTGTGATCACATAAATCCCATACTCTTTCTCCAATTCGTCATTCAACATATTTAATATATACCTTTGACAAGGTTTCCCATGATATTCTTGTAAACAAGCTAGTAAAATGTGGGCTAGACAAAGTAACTGTTAAATGGATCTGTAATTGGTTGACCGGCCGAACCCAAAGGGTGCTCAACAATGGCTCTTTTTCCTCCTGGAGGGAAGTGACCAGTGGGGTCCCACAGGGCTCTGTCCTGGGCCCAGTGCTATTCAACATCTTTATCATTGACTTGGATGACAGAATTGGGAGCACACTTATCAAATTTGCAGATGACACCAAATTAGGAGGAATAGTTAATACCCCAGAGGACAGGACCAACATTCAAAATGATCTGAATAGACTAGAAAGCTGGGCCAAAGCTAACAAAATGAAATTCAACACAGAGAAATGTAAGGTACTGCACTTAGGGCGGAAAAATGAAATGCACAGATATAGGATGGGAGACACATTGCTGAATGAAAGTACATGTGAAAGAGATCTAGGAGTCCAAGTAGACCATAAGTTGAACATGAGTCAACAGTGTGATATGGCAGCTAAAAAGGCCATTGCAATTTTAGGCTGTATCAATAAAAGTATAGTGTCTAGATCAAGAGAAGTAATAGTGCCACTGTAGTCTGCTCTGGTCAGGCCCCACCTGGAATATTGTGTCCAGTTCTGGGCACCACAATTCAAAAAGGACATTGAGAAACTGGAGCGTGTCCAGAGGAGAGCGACTAAAATGGTGAAAGGTCTGGAAACCTTGCCCTATGAGGAACGACTCAGGGAGCTGGGGATGTTTAGCCTGGAGAAGAGAAGGTTAAGAGGTGATATGATAGCCCTGTTTAAATATTTGAAAGGATGTCATATTGAGGAGCGAGCAAGCTTGTTTTCTGCTGCTCCACAGAATAGGACCCGGAACAATGGATGCAAGCTACAGGAAAAGAGATTCCACCTCAACATTAGGAAGAACTTCCTGACAGTAAGGGCTGTTCGACAGCGGAACAAACTCCCCCGGAGTGTAGTGGAGTCTCCTTCCTTGGAAGTCTTTAAGCAGAGGCTGGATGGCCATCTGTTGGGGATGCTTTGATTTGGATTTCCTGCATGGCAGGGGGTTGGACTGGATGGCCCTTGTGGTCTCTTCCAACTCTATGATTCTATGATATACAATTCAGGCTGCCTTTGTACTGTGATACCTAACCTTTCACATAATGTTTTATTCACCATATCCCAATATTTTCCCACCTTTTTATACGAACACCAGCAATGGTAAAAGGACCCTGGTTCTTCCCCACACTTACAGGAGAAATTGTTTTTGTTTTTACACATTTTTGACATTTTCTCTGGGGTCAAATACCATCAGAAGTATATTTTATAATAATTTTCCCTCAGTCTTTGGGACACAGTATATCTGTTTATACTCTTCCATGATTTTCTTCATTTCTCCAGTTCCAATGTGTGTCCAATATTCATAGTCCATTTCATCATTACCTCCTTGACTACTTCTTCCTCTAATTTTAACTTCAAAAGACTGTTATAGAATTTCCCAATTAGGCCTTTTGGTTCTTGTATAATATTTTTGTTAATTTATGAATCTTTATCCTTATCTATAAATCCAATTTTTTTGTCCATTTTAAATCATTCCATAATCTGTCTGTATGGAAACCAATTGATTTCATGACCTTCCTTTATCAATTTTTCTTGAGATTTCAATTTTAATTCTCCCTTCTGTTTTTAAAGTAAATTTCCGTATGTAATCCATCTCCCTTCTTTGAAAATTGTCCTGGGGCGAGATCCAATTAGGTATTTTCTCTAGTATTCTTGGTTTATATTTTTTTTCCATATGCCTATCAGAGACCTTCTAATAGAATGGTTATTAAAATTTCTATCAGTTTGCTCTTTCCCATAGCCAAGATACGAATGCCACCCAAAATAATGTTCTTTCCCCTCTTAATTCCAATAGTCTGGCATCTTCAAGTGTCACCTATTCCTTTAACCAAGAGGGACAACAAGTGTCATAATATATTTCGAGGTTGGGGACTCCCAAATCTCGAGCCTTATCACATGTGAAACAGGACCCTCAATTCAAAGCACTTCCATAGCGAGGGTGAAACAGGGTCACTTTGAATCCAAGGCAATTCACGTGATGAACCATCACACATGAAGAACTTAATTGTGATTCCTGTGTCAAAGCGGAGTGAGAGCACTTTTGAATTACCACACCAGTACATAACATGCGGATTCAACAATTCGAATTGGCATCCCAGTGAGGGTATGAACGTATTGAGACCTTTTACGCTTCCAGGGTGAAGAAGGGGGCCACTTCCTAGTTTCACTTTCACGTGAATGCAACCCTCATGTGAATTGTTCCTCTCATCTCTCCCCCCAGCCTCTGATGGCCCCCTCCTTTGCTCCCATCTCTCCCTCCAGCCTCCTGTTTCCTTCCCTTCAATCCTGTCATTAACATCTAAATCTACCCTCTGTTTCATTCCCCCAACCCTGTCATCTAGATCTAAATCTACCCTTCGTTTCAATCCCTCCATCCCTTTCCAGTTTCACGTGAATGCTATCCATACATGCCCTCTGCTTCATTCGAATGTGTCACCTATCTCTAAATGCCCTCTGCTTCATCCAAATGTGTAACCTATCGCTAAATGCTCTGTTTCATCCGAATGTATCACTGGCAAAATTATTATTATTATTATTATTATTATTAATAATAAATTTCTTTCACTGCATAATAATAATAATAATAATAATAATAATAATAATAATAAATTTCTTTCACTGCAAAATAATCAGTGTAGAAGCTGCAGGTCTACTTGGAAGTAAATCCTTTTGGATCTGAAGGAGGTTGCATCTGCACTGGGAAAAAATCCTGTTTGACTCCACTTTAACTGTCTTGGCTCACTGCTATGAAATTCTGGGAACTGTAGTGCAGAGGCCTTCTCTGCCTCAGCAAACTAATAACTTATTATTATTATTATTATTATTATTATTATTATTATTTTAAAAGATAATTATTATTTAAAAACAAATAAATAATTATTATTATTCTGGGAGTTGGAGTTTGTTGTGGGGTCCTTGGTTCAAGAAATGGAATTCTGGGAATTCGAGTTTGTTGTGGGGTCTTTGGCTCGAGGCTATGGAATTCTGGGAGTTGGAGCCTCCGCCCGAGCTTCTGGTGGCCCCCTCCTTTGCTCTCATCTCTCCCTCCAACCTCCTGTTTCATTCCCTTCATCCCTGTCATCTCCATCTAAATGTACCCTTTACCGGAAGCAAATGGGGCAAAATTGCAGCGCAGAATCATGGGAAATGTGGGACCTTGGAGAGTTTTTTTTTTGGGGGGGGGTGTACCAGGACGGAAGCAAAGTTGCATTCTACACCAGACCATTTCGGAGTGAAATCGAAGTGCACTTCGAAGCAACTGTGAATTCACTTGTTACCGAATTCACTTTGGATTCACTGTGGAAGCACCACGGAACAACCCCCCATAGAAAGCAATCACGTGTGATAATACATCACATTATCGTGTGAATTCGCATAGTTGTATCTGCAGTCACATCGAATCAGAGTGGCAAAACCTCCATGTGATAAAGTCCCTCCTCTTTCTTTCACATCCTGTAAAATTTTAACTCTGACCCTTGGTTTTCTTCCCTCCCATATAAATGATGTGATTGCCTTATGCGATAATCTGAAGATCTTTTTAGGAATTGTTACCGGGATCATTGGATAGGAAAATAATATTTTCGGAAGTAGAAGCTTCTTAATTGTGGCAATCCTACTCAATAAAGTACTTTGCTATTCTTGAAGAACTTTGTAAAAAGTTATGCTACTTTCCTCATTTAAATGATCCACAACTACAAAATTATTTTCCAATTCATTTTCAAATTTGTGGTATACATACAAATACATATGCTTGAATAGAACAAGATAAAATCACTGCAGCAAGAACTATTTACACTAGAAAAGGATACGTGTCTCCTTGATGATGACATCTCTTGTGGCTTGATGAAAGACCATCTGGTAAAACACATAAATGATTTGGCACACAAACTCATCATCTTCCTGCTGAGCTACATAAAAGGAAAAATAATAACTCCTATCAAATGTTAGAGCTCCAGTTACAAACGCAGAAGCACACAAACATGAAGGCAACGTATTCCATTTACTGGACTAATATAACCCACATAAATATACATATTACATACACATAACCTCCTTATCTGTGGAGGTGATGTCCCTGTAGATACCTGACATCATGGACATTAGGAAACTATATTATTTTCAATGAGACAAACAACTTCTGGCCCAAGCATATCATCAAAATCACAGTGGAGTATCTACAAATGTCAAGAGAGAACACTTTTCAAGGCATTTCTCAGTCTTCTGGTGCTAGTGTATGGTATGCTTGGGCTGGAAGTTGACCACAGAATTGCATCAGAGGACCTAGAAATGCCTAGAGAGAACATATTTTTTTCCAGATGTAGATAAGTGAAACTGTGGGAACCAAATCTATAGATATGGTGGTTGTACTGTACACCAATTTTTAGCCAGAACATTCTCTTTTATTAAAATTTGGCAATTTCCAACAAAGTAACCTTCTCAAGGTACCTCTCTCCAGCACCTCACAGAGATAATTTCCCCACCCCCTTTCAACGTTACTTACAGAATAGGAAAAGTCTTCATAAAAGAGATGTAGAAGCTTTAGCCTGCCATGGGCTATATCCCCTCAATGGTAACATTTGAGGCCCATGCACTGGCAGTGGCTAGGTTCAGAGATAGTGGTAGGTAGAACCAGAAGCCAATACAGACTAAATTGGAAAACATATACTTCTCCTTCTATTTAAAGGGAGACACAAGACACTGCAGCAACTATAGGACCATAGCACTGATCTCCCACATAAGCAAAATCATGCTCAAAATTTTGCAACATAGACTCCAACCATAACATGGAGAGAGAAATCCCAAAGGTTCAAGCGAGGTTCAGGAAAGAAAGAGGTACTAGGGACCGCATTGCAAACATACGATGGCTAAAGAAGTGCACTAAGGAATTCCAAAAGAAAAACAGCATTTGCTTTATAGACTATAACAAAGCCTTTGACTGAACAGAGATCATGAAAGACTATGGAATGCCCTTAAAGACATGGGAGTTCCAACATATCTGATAGTCAGGACAATACAGAACAGAACACTGAGAAACAGAAAGGTTCCCAATTGGAAAAGGGGTCAGACATGTTTGCATGCTTTCACCCTATCTGTACAACTTGAATGCAGAACGTATTACAAGAAAAGCAGGCTTGGACACAGAAGAAGGAGGAGTGAAAATAGGAGGAAGGAATATCAACAATCTAAGATATGCAGATGACACCATAGTACAGTCGGCCCTTCTTATACACGGATATTTTATACACGGATTTAAGCATACACGGTTTGAAAATGTTCCAAAAAAGTATAAATTTACCTTGATGTTCCATTTCTTATTAGGGACACCATTTTGCTATGTCATTATACTTAATGGGACTTGAGCATACACGGATTTTGTTATACACGGGGGATCTTGGAACCAAACCCCAGCGTATAACAAGGATCCACTGTACTAGCAGAAAACCTCAAAGATCTGGAACACCTACTAAGGAAAATCAGAGAAGAAAGTGCAAAGGCAGGCTTAATGTTGAACATAAAGAAAACAAAAATAATGACCACCGATGACCTTCACAAGTTCAACCTAAACAATGAAGAAATAGAAATAGTAAAAGAATTCCCATACCTGGGATCAAACATTGATAGAAATGGGGACTGCAGTCAGGAAATCAGAAGAAGTTTAAGAATGGGGAGGGTGGCTATGAAAGAACTAGAAAAGATTCTAAAATGCAAAATATACAACTGAGCACAAAAGTCAAAATCATACAAGGAGGAAAATCAATTCATTTGAGATATGGTACTGAAGAAGAGTGCAAAGAATTCTGTGGACAGCCAAAATGACAAACAAATGGGTCCTGGGGTGCATCAAGCCAGATATTTTCCTGGAAGCCAAGATGACACATCATGAAAAGTCATAAATCACTGGAAAAACAATAATGCTAGGAAAGGTGGAGAAAAGTAGAAAAAGAGGAAGACTGCATGCTAGATGGATGGATAATAGAGTCATACATGATAATAGAATCATACATGACATTGTATTCCTTATTACCATGTATGGATGTGAGAGCTGGACAGTAAAGAAAGATGATAGGAAAAAAAATCAGTTCATTTGACATGTGGTGCTGGAGAAGAGTGCTGAGGATCCCATGGACAGCCAAAAGGACAAACAAATGGGTCCTAGAGCACATCAATCTGGAAACCTCCCTGGAAGCCAAAATGACCAAACTGAGGGTGTCATACTTTGGACACATCACAAGCATGGAGGACTCATTGAAAAAAGACAATAATACTGGGAAAGGTGGAGAGAAGTAGGAAGAGAAGAAGGCCACAAGCAGTGAGTGGATGGACTCTATCTATTAAGGAGGTAGCGGGTATGAGGTTGCAGGAATTAAGCAGAGCAGTGGAGGACAGAGGGTCTTGGAGATGTCTCATCCATAGGGTTGCCATGAGTCGAGATCAACTCAAAGGCAGTTAACAACATGAACCAGAAGCAATAATTGGAAAACAGTCTTCTCCTTCTGTTTAGGTACAGAAACACAGCAATTTCTTTGACTCTGTTCAGGCAGCTGATCTGGATTATAACAGAAAGAGAGGTCCTAGGCGAGGGAAAAGAGTCCAAAATCTGGACTGAACAACTGGTTGGGTTCCTACTCTTGCTTTGTGGTATCCTTAGAGACAGCACAACCCTCTGCTATTTTGAATCTTAGCTGATTTCAATTATGAATTTGCTACAAAAATATATTAACTAACTGTATGATAAAGTTCAAAAACAGCAGACATTCATAAATCTTATCTATATGCATTATTTTATATTTTTCTCATGCTATCTTTATATTCTTCTTGGATAGTGTATACCATCCCTTTTCCCACAATTCTGGAAGATGGAATGTTCTTGATATTTAGTTCCACTCATCGAACTTCAACATCTTTTTTTTAAAAAATATTTTTAAATTGCATTTTCCAGCAATAAAATTCTCTCACATACATTCTACATACATACCCTGTCTTATTTTCCTATCCTCCCTCCACCATCCCTTAATTCCCCTTATCCTCTTCCCCTTCCTTCATTCATATGACTTCTTTAATTAACCTCCTAATAATTCAATCCAATAGTTTTAACTTTCTATTCATACAACTATTTCACAAAAAATATTTCATACATAATGTGTAAAAAAAAATTTTTTTCCTACATCCTGACCATAAATTGAAAGGTTCATTAGATTTCTTTCTTTAACTGAGGAGGAGCCACCACTGAAAGGAGTCCTGAACATGTTGAGGGAGGGTCAACCTTTTGGATTGGCTGTCATTGAGATGATCAAAAGAGGAGAGAACCAATGTTGAAGCGGTCTGAACCTTAGGCGTGCTAGGTAGACAACAACCATAGTGGAGGCCATGAGGCTTAGGAGGCATTGGATGTCCCTCGTCATGGGACAGTGGGACGAGAGGACAGAGTGGAGATGGGACCAGAGAGTGTCTGCTCACCTGATGAACAAATAGGCGCGAGCCATTAGTACAGAGATGCACCGATGTAATCTATCATTTTGACTAGTTCCAGGATAGATTTGGAGGAATTGACAGTGAGGCCCAATTCTGTCAGAAGAGAGAGAGAGTGGTATGTATGTCCTGTGTGCGGGAAGACGACACCAGCAGCCAATCATCTAGATAGGAGAAAACTTTTATTCCCTGGAGACAAAGATGAGATACCGCCGCCACCATGCATTTTGTGAATACCCTGAGGGGCAGTAGTGAGGCTGAAGGGAAGAATAGTATATTGAAAGAGATCGTCATAGACAGCGAAGTGTAGGAACTTCTAGTGTTGAGGCCTGATGGAAATAGGCATTTTTTAAAGCAATGCAAACCAGTCTCCATGATAGAGAAAGGGAAGAATGGACTGGAGTGTTATCATCTTTAACTTTTGTGGTTTGATGTAAGAATTGATGCCCCTCAGGTCGAGGATGGGGCAAAGGCCTCTGTCACTCTTGGATAAAGTGAAGTACCAGGAGAAGTAGCTGTCCAGCCTGCAACTGGATGGAATTCCTTTGAATGGCACCTTTGTCGATAATGGAAGAGATTTCTTCTTAAAGATGGAGTGGAATAGAAAATGCCTAGAGGTGGAATACTTGAAAACTCTATTGTGTAGCCCAGACAAATGATGGTGAGAATCCAGGTGTCTGTAGCGATTTGACACCAGGAGTTGGGAGTCTGGGCAAGTGAGACGGAAAGAGAAGAGAGGATGGTGGTGTTGTCCTGGAAGACATGTCAAAAATGTGATTTGGTGGAAGAGGACTTCTTGGTGGACTGTTGTTGTTGCTGTTGTTGTTGAAAGTAACGTTATCTATAGGGCCTCAGAGAGAATTGTTCAGAGGAGCCCCTATATTGAGAAAATGGTCCGGAATGGGACTTAGAATATTGAGAAGGGGTGGGCTTAGAGCGCCACTGCTGTCTCTTGTACTGTTGTTTTTGACCTGCGTGCCTTGGCCAGGGTGTCCAGGGAGTCCTCAGTTTTAGATGCAAAGAGACTTTTACCTTCAAATGGAAGATCTTCAATTCATTTCTTGGCCTTTTCAGTAAGGTCCATGGATCTTAGCCAGGTATAGTGGCGAAGGGCTACAGCAGTCGGGATCATCTGAGCTGAACAGTCAACTGAGTGTCTCGCTGAATGTATTTGTCGGTTTACTAGCGAGAGAGCCTCTGTGTAGAAGTCCAGAGCCATTGATCTTTGTTCCTCAGGCAAATTGGGGATAAAAGAAGCCATCTTATCCCAAAGGAACTTCTGGTAGGCATCCATAGAGGCTTGAAGGTTACCAACCTTGGCAGAGAGTGCCGCTGACTAGTAGAAATGTCGACCAAAGATGTCAAGACGTTTACCTTTCTTGTCCACTGGAGTTGAATGCGTCTTACCTGAGGACTTGGAAGTAGATCAACCATTAGTGAGTTAGGTGTCGGGTGGGTGAACGAATATGGAGCCATGTCCGGTTGGACTCTGTACATGCCTTCCAACTTTTTAGAGGCAGGAGATACAAATGCAGGTTTTAGCCAAGACAGGTTCATCACATCACACAGGGAAGCCAGGAAGGGTAGCACAGCTGTTGTTAAAACCAGTGTCTACTATCTGAAAAACAGGATCCCACAGAGGCTTAGGATGGGCATCAACATGTAGGTTGATGGCTTGGGCCATCCTCTGAACCACATCAGAAAAGAGCTGTACGTCCTCAGAGGGAGAATGTGGCGTAATATCTTTGATCTCCTCCTGCGGGGAAGAAATGACAGGAGAGGTAGATGTTGGAGACATCTTGGTGTTGTAGGCCGATTCCTCAGTGGTCATGTGAGGACTTGAGTTGATGCTGGAGGAGACAAAGCTTGTATCAGTGCCATCGAGGAGATGATTGAACAATAGCAGGGATCGGTGTTATTATTAAGCAGTGTTGTTAAAGAAAGAGATCAGATTTGTCTGGCATGACTTGTTTCTCTGAAACCCATGTTAATCACAAAAAGTCAACATGGGTTTCAGAGAAACAAGTCATGCCAGACAAATCTGGTCTCTTTCTTTGATAAAATTACCAGCTTGGTAGATGAAGGGAATGCTGTGGATATAGTATATCTTGATTTCAGCAAGGCCTTTGACAAGGTTTCCCATGACATACTTGCAAACAAGCTTGTAAAATGTGGGCTAGACAAAGTAACTGTTAAATGGATCTGTAATTGGTTGACCGGCTGAACTCAAAGGGTGCTCAACAATGGCTCCTTTTCATCCTGGAGGGAAGTGACCAGTGGAGTCCCACAGGGCTCTGTCCTGGGCCCAGTGTTATTCAACATCTTTATCAATGACCTGGATGACAGAATTGGGAGCATACCCATCAAATTTGTAGATGACACCAAATTAGGAGGAATAGTTAATACTCCAGAGGACAGGATCAACATTCAAAATGATCTGAATAGACTAGAAAGCTGGACCAAAGCTAACAAAATGAAATTCAACACAGAGAAATGTAAGGTACTGCACTTAGGGCAGAAAAATAAAATGCACAGATATAGGATGGGGGACACCTGGCTGAATGAAACTACATGTGAAAGGGATCTGGGAGTCCAAGTAGACCACAAGTTGAACATGAGTCAACAGTGCGATGCGGCAGCTAAAAAGGCCAATGCAATTTTAGGCTGTATCAATAAAAGTATAGTGTCTAGATCAAGAGAAGTAATAGTGCCACTGTATTCTGCTCTGGTCAGGCCCCACCTGGATTATTGTGTCCAGTTCTGGGCACCACAATTCAAAAAGGACATTGAGAAACTGGAGCGTGTCCAGAGGAGGGCGACTAAAATGGTGAAAGGTCTGGAAACCTTGCCCTATGAGGAACAACTCAGGGAGCTGGGGATGTTCAGCCTGGAGAAGAGAAGGTTAAGATGTGATATGATAGCCCTGTTTAAATATTTGAAAGGATGTCATATTGAGGAGGGAGCAAGCTTATTTTCTGCTGCTCCAGAGAACAGGACCCGGAACAATGGATGCAAGCTACAGGAAAAGAGATTCCACCTCAACATTAGGAAGAACTTCCTGACAGTAAGGGCTGTTCGACAGTGGAACGTGCTGCCTCAGAGAGGGTTTGAGTCTCCTTCCTTGGAGGTCTTTAAGCAGAGGCTAGATTGCCATCTGTTGGGGATACTTTGATTTGGATTTCCTGCATGGCAGGGGGTTGGACTGGATGGCCCGTGCGGTCTCTTCCAACTCTATGATTCTATGATTCTATTGACGTCGATACTGAGACCTGGGCCACTGGTGCCATCTGAAGAGGAGGACTTGGAGGCTGAGAAGCAGTGACAGTAGTATCAGGTGTAGGCAAGAGAGGTCTGGAGAAGTTACTGTCTATCTGCCTAGGAGAGCGGGATTGGGAGTGAGGTCGGTAGTGAGAAGGGGAAACCGAGCGGAACTCTCTGTAGTGGTAGCGATTCCTGTTTCTCTCTCCAGTATTCCTTAGCACAGTGACATGCAATGCAGGATGCTGAAGAGTATGGAGAATCTTGGAAACAGAGTCTTGGAAACTCTTGAGAGGGTCCATGCGGTCTCCAGACAGAGTCAGGGACCTGTGGGATCGAACTGGAGAGACGTCACGATGTTGAGAAGGACGTGACGTACAGAGCCTATAAGTCCTTGATGGCAAGGCAAACAGCTGTGTCAGTACCGATGTTGGGACCACTGTCTGTGGAGTGACCATTATTGGCATGGATGGTGTGAGCGTCAGTGCAGGGGGCAGAGATACACTCAACAATGCCGAGGTCAAAGCATCTGTTGTCGAGTCTAAGACAGTGACAGATATGGGAGCTTGTAGAGCCGGTGATGGTGTTGAGACTGGCATCAAGAAAGCCATGGTTGACAAGCTGGAGTAGGTGTTGACATGGTCGTCGAGGCCAGTGGAGAGAGGGCTGGAGCCAAGGCCTTGGCCTTATGCTTTTTCTTGGATCTCTTGGTTCCATGATCCTTAGAAGGATCAGGCCTCTTTTTGTCTTTCTGTGGCTGTCGTGCCTGAGAGGGAGAGGGAACACTTGTAGTGATGTAGACTGAGCTGCAGATGGCGGCTGCAACACTGGCGGGTTGGGTAGTGAGGTCGATGCTGATGGGCTTGATGTCGGAGCCAGAGGCTCAGGCGGAGATGTTGACGTCGAGCCTGACGTCGATGTTAAACATTTCCGTTTTGGAATCCTCCGCAACTTGGGAGATCAGAATCAGAGTCAGCCTGGCAACAGAAAGAACGTTCCCAAGAGAAATTTTTTAGCTTTTGGGCTCTATTAGAATTTTCTACAACCAAGGAAGAGCAGATTGTTGGCGACTTTCTGGAGGGCTTTCTCTGCCACCGCTCCAAAAATTTGGAATGACCTGCCGGAAGAGATTCGCCAATTGCCCTCTCTGGAGGTTTTCCAAAAGGTGATAAAAACGATCCTCTTCCAGCAGGCCTTCCCTGATTGATTATGCTCAGAACCGACTGAATCCACCCATCTCACCACGTCCCCTTGTTGATTGTGTAATAATTTTTGATGTATTATCATATATTTTAATTATGTTTTTATTATTTTAAAATTTTTATAGTTGGGAGGGAGGCTTAGTGTTGGGGTTTCATTGGTTTCTTGTTGTTTTTATTACTTTGTATTGTATAAATCATGTTGTTACCCACCTCAATCCCCAAACGGAAGAGGTGGGATATGGACAGGTTGCATACCTGTAACAGTGTTTCTTCAATTGGTCATCTGCAAATACTTACAAATGGGTTGTACTGTGCCTGCGCAGTGCTGCTCAGAAAACTTCTGGAATCACTGGGCAAAGCTAACTTTGCAATTTTTGCAATTTTTCCCATCCTTTATAAGCCCCATGCGTTCCCGCTCTTTCCCCAGTTCCGAAATTTATGCCGCATAAACAACATGGGAATGAGCCAATGAAGAGCAGGACACTGAGGGGAGGACGGGCGAGATTTGTATGTATTCGCAGATGACCACTCGAAGAAACACTGTTACAGGTATGCAACCTGTCCTTCTTCGTGGTCTCTGCAAATCATACAGATGGGTTAGATTGACAAGCTTCGGTCAGTGGTGGAGGGAGTGTCATGACACCGGGTAAGGTTCAAACAAGCTGTGTTTATTAATCACAATAAAATGTTTAACCCAAACTGTGAGAGTTGTGCTATTATTTCAATCAACAGCACTCAACATATTCAAGTCAAAGGTAAAACCGTGCATTAGGTCATGTAAGACCTGTATGTAAACTACAGGAATGTTGTAAACCAAGCCAATCTGGCAAAAAAGACATTCCCCGAACAACAAGTAAACAAATAGAAATGCAGTGCAATCAATGTATTCCTGAAACCAACACTGCCCTCCCAAAAGCTGCGTCCCGTTTGGCCCTGGTGTCCAGCCTATAATGCTTAATGAAAGTCGGGGGCTGGGACCAAACAGCAGCCTTGCAGACATCCTCCAAAGGGACCCCAGTCAGAAAGGCGGAGGATGTCGCTACAGCCCTAGTTGCATGGGACCGAACCGTGGCCGGGAGAGGTCTGTCCAACAGTTCATAGCAGAGGTGGATGGTACCAGCCACAGGCAGTCCCTTCGTCGGTTCCGAGTAGCATTGAAAAGGTCTCTCGGGAAGGCTTGAAACTGCAGTTATGTTTAAATAGAAGGCCAGAGCTCTCCGAATGTCCAATAAATGTAAGCAGCGTAGGTATCGGTATCGTTGGTTGGGTTCAAGGCCAGGGTCAGTAAAACAATGTTCTGACACATGTGGAAGGCAGACACCACCTTAGGTAAAAAGGTAATGTCGGTACGGAGGACAACCTTATCCTTATGGAATCTAAGGAAAGGCTGGTCCCTCCACAAGTCATAAAGTTCACCTGCACAGCGGGCAGAGGTGATGGCCACCAGAAAGGCTGTCTTCAAGTCAACAGCCACAAGTCAGTTATGGCCATAGGTTCAAAGGATTTGGATTGCAGAACAGACTGCACAGCATCCAGACTCCAAGCAGGTGCCGGTACCGAGACCGGAGGATAAAGGTTGCTGCAACCTTTCAGGAAACTCTTCACAAGAGGGTCTCTGAAAAAAGAAGGTTTGCCATCAAACTGGAAATGGGAACAGATGGCAGAAAGGTAACATTTGATGGAACTGAGGCACAGCCCCATATCCAAAAGTGTCATCAGAAACTCCAGCACAACTGAGGTCGTCACTTGGGACGGAGAAAGGCCTCTTGCAGAGAAGAAATCAAGGAATTTCTTCCATTTGGAAGTGTAGGACTTTTTGGAGCTGGCTTCTGGGCAGCCAAAATCACGGTCCATACCAAGGGAGGCAGCTGGTCTAGGGACGTAGTCTCCACGCCACCATCGGTAGGTTCTCGATGTCTGGGTGATGGACTCTGCCGTCCTGCAGAGTGAGAAGATCTGGACGGAACTCGAGCCGGAGAAAGTGTCTCCTGGATAGGTGGATCAGGGACAGAAACCACGGCTGTCATGGCCACCAAGGAGTGATGAGGATGGCATCCGAGCAGTCCCTTGTCATTTTGGACACCACCCTGGTGATTAATGGGAATGGAGGGAAGGTGTAGAGCAACCAATTACAAATCCATGTAGTAGTTATGTTGGCTAGCCCACATTTCACTAGCTTGTTTGCAAGAATGTCATGGGGAACCCTGCCAAAAGCCTTACTGAAATCAAGATATACTATATCCACATCATTTCCTTCATCTAACAAGCTGGTAATTTTATCAAAAAAAGAGATTAGATTTCTGTGGCATAACTTCTTTCTCTGAAACCCGTGTTGACTTTTTGTGATTATGGCAATGCTTTCTAGATGTTCACAGACTCTCTGTTTAATGATCTGCTCTAGAATCTTTCCTGGTATACTGTAAGATGTCAGACTAACTGGATTATAATTGTTGGGATCCTCTTTTTGAAGATGGGGACAACGTTTGCCCTCCTCCAGTCTGCTGGCACTTCTCCTGTTCTCCAGGAGTTCTCAAAGATTATTGCCAATGGCTCCGATATTACTTTTGCCAGCTCTTTTAATATCCTTGGATGTAGTTCAACTGGTCCAGGAGATTTATATTCGTTTAGATAGTATTCCTGTACTATCTCTTTACTTATTCTGTGCTGAAAGTCCCCTATTCTGTCCTCTGCTCCATTATTCTCAGGTTTAACACCCTTTTCCTTTTCAGAGAAGACTGAGGCAAATAAGTAATTCTGCCTTTTCTCTGTCCCCTGTTAGCATTTTGCCATTATCTCCATGCAGTGACCCTACTGTTTCCTTCTTCTTTCTTTTGCTGCGGACATATAAAAAAACCCCTTTTTGTTGTTCTTAACCTTTCTAACAAGCCTGAATTCATTCTGCACTTTAGCTTTTCTGACTTTACCCCTACATGTGCTTGCTATTTGTCTCAACTCCTCTTTGGTGATTTCTCCGTTTTTCCATTTCTTACACATGTTCCACCTAAAACTTAGCTCAGTTGAAAGTTTCTTAGTTCCTTAGACATCCATCCTGGTTTCTTGAGACATCTCCCATTTTTCTACCTCATTGGAACTGTTTGAAATTGTGCCTTCAGTATCTCACCTTTGAGAAACTCCTATCCACCTTGAATTCCCTTCTCTTTTAGTATTCCTGACCATGGGATCACCCCCAGTATTTCTCTAAGTTTACTAAAATCAGCTTTCCGAAAACCTGACCATGCCTGGCTTCTCCTTTCCATTGTATAACCAACTTCAATAGTACATGATCACTCCCACCTAAGCATCCCACCACTTGCACCCCATTAACTAGGGCATCCTTGTTGGTTAGGATCAGATCTAAAATAGCTGATCCCCTTGTTGCCTCTTCCACCTTTTGGACAATGAAATTGTCTTCGAGGCAAGTGAGGAATTTGCTAGACCTTGAGGATTTGACTGAATTTGACTTCCAGCAAATATCAGGATAGTTGAAGTCAGCCATCACTACATCTCTCTTTTCTGAATGTGTGGTCATCTGTTCTAGAAAGACATTACCCAGTTCCTCAGTCTGATTTGGGGATCTGTAGTAGACTCCCATAATAACATCCTTGTTGTTTCCCTCCCCTTTAATTTTTATCCAGATGCTCTTCACCTGGCTTCCATGATTGATGTCCTGGATCTCTTCACTGGTGTAAATGTCCCTGACATATCAGACTATTTTTTCTCCTTTCCTATTTGGCCTGTTTCTCTTGAAAAGGTTATACACCTGTATTCCTACATTCCAATCATGAGACTCATTCCACCAGGTTTCAGTGATGCCTATTATATCATATTTGCTTTGTTGTACTAGGTCGAGTTCATCTTGCTTGTTTCCCATGTTCTGTGCGTTAATGTAGAGACACTGAAGACCATGTGTCCCCTTGACTTGCTACCTGAGCAAGTTTTTTTGCCTCCCACTTTTAGGTCCTTGCTCTGTTTGTCTTGTTCCCTCTATGACAGTTACCTATTTTCTCCAGCCCCTTTACCTTCCAGAATACTTTCCCATTCCCACACATAACTCAGTTTAAAGCCCTCCTGATCAAATTTTTGAGACTATTGGCAAAAACGTTTTAGCCAACAGGCAGGAGGTGCAACCCACCTCTTGCCAGACGTTCTTCCTCATGGAACCTCAGACCATGATCCAAAAATACAAATCGTTCTTGGCAGCACCATCTGTGGAGCCAGTTATTCACTTTTGCTATTTTCCTCTTCCTTCCTGGACCATCCCTTTGACTGGGAGAAGAGATGAGATGACAACCTGTGCATCCATTTCTTTCAACTTCCTACCCAGAGCCTCATAATCCCTTCTGATATTTTGAAGGCTGTGCCTTGCAGTATCATTGGTTCCCACATGAACCAAAAGAAAGGGGTGATGGTCAGTAGGCTTGACAAGTCTTTTCAGCCTCTCTGTCACATCACGGATCTTTGCTCCTGGGAGACATCACACCTGCTCTGTACCTGAAGTCTGTCCCTGCTGCTGTTCCTCTTCATCCTTGATAATAGAGAGAGACTGAAATCGATTCTGTAGCTGCAAGCTCACAGAACGTTCCCTGGTTTCCCTACTTCTGTGTGTGACACTCCACCAACCATCTACTTCTGTTGTATGTGAAGTGACCTCCTCCTCCTCAGCAACTTCCTCTGTGTGTTTCCAATCAAGGACAATCTGGTCCGTTCTGATCAGGAAAACCTCTTTCTCCCTAAGATGCTGAAGTTTAGATACCTGGGCCTACAGCTGCTGTACTTTCTCTTCTAAGAGGGGTACCAACTTGCACTTGGTGCAGGTGAAGTTCCCCATATCCCTAGGCAAGAAGACAAACATCCCACAAATGTTGCAGGTGACCGCAGCAGGTCCTTCAGTGTCCATACTGAGAAGTCTTAAGGAGGCACTGAAACAAGACTGTGGGCTTCCCCTGCTAAATATCAGTGTAAAGAACCCCTGCTGGCTTGGCTTTTGTCCCCAAACTCTGTTAGCGAGCTCAGTCAAGGCCGACAGGAACCATGCTTGAAGGAGCTGAAAACGTAGTCTTGCCCACGGGGTCACGAATGTCATCGAGGCCATGTGACCTAGGGCTACCTGGACATCTCTGGCCTGCACTCGCCTGTGGGCAAGTCAAGTCCTGACCGAGAACGTGATAATGGTCCTGAGGGAGATAGGCAACGCAGCCTTCAGAACTGAGGATGGTGCCGATGAACTTGATCTTTCTGGATGGTGAAAGATGGGACTTCTCCAGGTTTACAAGCCTGAAGGACGTGAGGAGGGAGAGGGCGAAGCCTACATCTCTTTGCAATTTGTCCACGGAGGGGGCGGCAAAGAGCCTCTTTGGTGGAGGTAGGCGACGATTGGAGCCATGCACTTGGTGAAGACCCTTGGAGCCGTGGGGAGAGTGAAGGGAAGGACATTGTAGTGGTACATGTCAGGACCGATGGCAAATGTCAGGAATCTCCAGTGGCTCTCATGAATCCCCACATGGAAATAGGCATCCTCCAGGTCGATCATCACGAACCACAGGTCCTGGTGCAACAGGGGCAGAATAGAGGCAAGAGTTACCATACGGAACAGACGGTAGACGAGAAAGATCTCAAGTCCAGAATCGGCCTAATGCCCCCATCGGTCTTGAGAACAGTGAAATATCTGGAGAAGAAATAGGCTTGAGAAAGGTTGACAGGCGAGATTGCGCCCTTGTCCAAAAGAGTGTGTACTTCGTTGAGAAGGGTGTCTGAGGGGTGGTGGTGGAAACAACAGCTCCAGTTGGAGGGAGCTCTTCAAACTCGAGGCCGTAGCCCCTACAAGCGATGTCAAGGACCCACGAGTTGGAAGTCACAGAGGCCCAGATGTTAAAGAAGGGCCTCAGGATGTCACAGAAGGAGGTGGAGGGAGTGACGGAGAATGCAGGGATCCTTCAGGATCTCTTCTTGCCCTGGTTGGTATCCCGTCTGCGGTTCTTACGATACCAAGCAGGGGGCTGGCATCGGCCAGAAGAAGAGAACTGGGACGGGTAGCACTGCCTCTGGTGCTCCTGATGTTGGTATGGGTGGTCCTGCTGAAAGGGTCACTGGCCCTGGCCACACCATTGCCTCTGGTGCTTTCGAAACAGAGTCTGAGAAGGAGTATACATACCATGCTTCTTGGCGGCCGCCTTCATACGGTACTTGAAGCTGAGCTGCTCGTCAGTCTCGTGGTTGAATAGGCCTGTGTCGTCAAAGGGCATGTCTTCGATGGTGGCCTTTGCGTTCGGGTTGAGATCTGACAAGCGGAGCCAAGCGTGCCTTCTAAAGGCAATAGCTGCCGCTATGGACTTGGCTGAGCAGTCCATGGAGTGACAGGCTGAGATGATGAGCCAGCTATCGATAGAATGGGCCTCATCCCTGATCTCTGTGAGGACACACTGACAGTCATCCGGAACATCAGGGATGATGGGCGAGATCTTCTCCATTAAGCACTGTATGTAAGTCCCCATAAAGGCATTACAGTTGGCGACCTTGAGTCCGAGAACGGAAGAGGAATAGCCCTTCTTTGCTAGGCTGTCAACCTTCTTGGCTTTTCGGTCTGGAGGAGAAGTGGACATCTTAGGAGTGAACGATTGTTGAGATCCTTCAACAATCGCAGAATTTTGCTTGAGGTGTGCAAGCAGCCAAAAAGATTGAGAAAGAGAAATGCTGTAGAGCTTCAATCTTCCTAGTTGTGGGAGTCAGTGAGGCAGGTGCATCCCAAGAGCGCTTGGCTATTCTCTCAAGGGATGGCAGTAGCAGGATGGAAGGTGGTGTCGGTACCTTGCCATGAAGCTGTATCTTAATTGGGTCGGCGGCATCATCTTCGGTGTGCGTGACCTAGATATCCAAGGTGTTAGCAATCTTGATGATGTGCTCCGCAAAGGATGTTGTCAGTAGGAGACAAGGCACCTGGCTGAAAGAGTTCCTGCAGAGATTGTGGGGCGACTTCATCCGAGGAGCCCGAGTCAACCTGAGAAGCACGAGAATCTGTATGATGTATTTTGTCATGCTCAGATTCTGAAGAGTCAGGAATCAAGTCCACGTGAGAAGAGTGACATGTCTGTGTAGCAGTGGCGACAATGGTACGGGGCCTTGAACCCGAAGCAGGAGAAGACGTGACAGCCATTGGTGGTGGAGTGGACCGCGACTTCGGAGCAGACTTGGGTGTCAAAAGCAAAGTGGACCTTGGCATTAGTTGCACAGTGGTCTTGGGGCCCATGTGACTCTGAACAACCTCCCGACTCACAGAGACAAAGTATCTGTCAGTCTCACTGTTGTAATAGTAGTTTGACTCATCATGGTGAGAGATCCGGGGGGGGGGGGGGGCTTATGAACCTCTGCCTCGTGGACTTGAACTCGAGGGACTGGCGTTGGTGATCAACGACAAGGTGACCAAGAGGCGGAGTCCACATCCTCATCTGAGACTTGATGGAAAGCCAATGTAGCAGGTGGAGAGGCAGCCAAGGCTGAGGTCGAGGTCAGACGTGCCCAGGGAGAGAATGGTACCGATGCATCCTGTCTGGGTACTGAAGGCGAACCACGGTCCTTGGAAGAAGACCGAACGCCAACCGAAGACTTGGCACAGCCCTTTTTATGGGAAGAGCCATGAGAGGAGCCGTCTCCAGAATTCAAAGGTCTCTTCCTTGATGAGCCCCGAGGAGAAACATCTCCCACATCCGAGGGCTTGGACCTCTTTTTAGAGGAGGATTTTGAGCTTGAATCCACAAGGGAGCTCATATCCTTAACATGGGCCGAATCCTTCTTGGAGCTCGAGTCTTTAGACTTAGCCTTGTCCTTTTTGGAGGACTTCGACTTGGACCTCGACTGATGTGCTTCTTCAGCTCCATCACCCTTTTCAGGGATCGTGGTGGTGGCACTTGGCTCAGTGGAGGAGCTCTGGGCTACAGAATCAGCAGTGGCTGGTACAGACTCTGAGGCAGCAGATGCCGAAGCAGAGCAAGAGGCAGGCTGGGGTTGAAGGGCCCATTGGTACAGGGCAGCCAAGAGACAAGAGTCACGGTTCTTCCTGGCTTGAGGAGTCAGGGATTTACACAGGGCACAAGCCTTGGGATTGTATGTCTTGCCAAGGCAAAGAAGGCACAATGAGTGGAGATCCTGCCCAGGGATCTTACCACCACAGATGTCGCACTTTTTGAACGGTGACAGAGACATTGTGAGGCGAATCAAAGTCCTTTAAGCAAGTCATTCAACATGCAGAAGGGTCAACAAATACACGGGTGGGGGGGGTTTCAGATCAAGAATGGTCAAGATGGTCCTTTAGGTCAAAAATCCAGTGAATAAGCAAGAAGCAGAAGCGAAGTTCCTAAAGCAGCTAACACGGCAGAAAGAAGGAACTGGGGAAAGAGTGGGAATGCAGGGGGCTTATAAGGGATTGGTGGAGCTACCGCCAAAAAGTTGCAAAGTTAACTTTGCCCAGTGATTCCAGAAGTTTTCGCAACATGCGCAGGCGCAGTACAACCCATTTGCAGGATTCAAGAGACCAGAAGACGAAAATAAATATGTCATTCATTCTTCATTCATGAGTGCTGCAGTAGTGAAAGAGTGGACAAAATTGGCATGGTCGGGTTGTGGATTCATAAACAGGGGTAGGCACCTTTTTGAGCGCGGGGGCGGGTTGATGTCCCCAGGCGACTGGGGGGGGGGGCGAAGCCGGGGTGGAGCTGTAACATCAGGGGCGGGGCCACAGGCAGGGGTGGAGGCTTCACCCTCCGGGGCGGGGCCAATGCCACGGGTGGGCTCCACACTCGGGGCGGGGGTGGTGCTGGGGTGGAGCTTCCACCCCGGGGCGGGGCGGCATGCGGGGGGCGGAGGCTTCACCTCCGGGGCCAGGCTCCCTTTTTGCTGGCCACTGACGGGCCCAGGCCCCGTCAGGACCGGCAAAAAAGCTGGGGGGGGGCCGCCAGGTGGAGGACCCCCTGGAGGGCCCAGCGACGGCACCAGCTCCCGAGGCCCCCTGCGCCTCGGAGCCTCCGGAGGGCCCAGGCGACGGCACGGGCCCCCAGAGGGCCCCCTGTGCCCTGGGAGCACTCCTGGAAGGCGCCGAGGAGGCAGCGGGGCCCCGCAGAGGTCCCTGCCGCCCTGGGGCCCTCCTCAGGGCCGAGACGGCAGGCGCCGCAGAGGCCCCGCACCTGGAGCCTCCGGAGGGCCCAGGGATGGCGCGGGCCCCGCAGGCGGCCACCCGGGGAGCCTCCTGCAGGCCCCAGGGACGGCAGCGGGCCCCGCAGAGACCCATGCCCCCGTGGAAGCCCACCTGGAGGGCCCCAGGGGACGGCAGCAGGCACCCGAAGAGGCCCCCCTCCACCAATGGGGAGCCCGCCCTGGAGGGCCCCAGAGACAGCATCGGGCCCGCAGAGGCCCCCTGCCACCCGGGGCCTGGCCTGGAGGGTCCGAGAACGCAGCGGGCCTCCAAGGGCCCCTGCCGCCTGGGAGCCTCCTGCAGGCCCAGAGACGGCAGCGCCCAGCAGAGGGCCCCGCGGGCCCCGGGGGAGCCCGCCTGGGGGGTCCAGGGGACGGCAGCGGGCCCCGAGGCCCCTGCCCCTCTGAGCCCTCCGGGCCCCAGGGACGGCGCGGCCCCGCAGAGGCCCCCTGCCGCCCTGGGAGCCTGCCTGGAGGGTCCCAGGGACGGCAGCGGGCCTCCCAGGGCCCCCTGCCGGCCTTGGAGCCCTCCTGGCAGGGCCCCAGGGACGGCAGCGGCCGCGAGAGGGCCCCCTGCGCGCCCTGGAGCCCGCGGAGGGTCCCCAGAGGGACGGCAGCGGGGCCGCCTGGAGGCCCGCCGCGCGCCGCGGGCCGCCTGGGCGCCGCCTTTTGGCGCAAAATGGCGCGGGTCGCACGAGATTTCGCCGCCTTTTGGGCGAAAAATGGCGGCGCCCATAGCCCCGAGGCGCTATGTGCGCCACCATTTTTTCACCAAAAGGCGGGGACGGTCACGCGCGAGTCGGGTTGTCGCACGGACCTTCGGCGCATTTTGGGCCGCCAAAGGGGGCGGCGCCAAGCGGGCGAAAGCCGTGCAGGCGGCGGCGGAGGCAACGCAGCCGGGGCCGGTAAGCGAGGCTTTCGCGGGGTCCATCCGGCCCGTGGGCTGGAGGTTTGCCGACCTGACCTAAACAAGAAACATATTAAAAATGTCCATTGGTGAGGGCAACTTTGTGGACTGCCTCAGTGTAGAGCTTGAACAAGGATCGGGAGGGCCATAAGAGGCCGAAGAGCGAGGAGCCCGTCCAGGCTAAAGAAAAAACAAGATTTAGGATCGGCTCAAGCTCTGCTTGGCAAGCTCAGAAAAACTGTAGAAAGGAAATAAAGAGAAAAAAAAACGAAGTAATCTACAATACATGGAGGAACAGCTCAGGAGCTACGAAAGGAGATGTTACTTGCAACGGAGCGAAGAGAACTAAAGGTGGAGCTAGATGGTGGGACTGGGGCATGCTCTTACATGTGAAGGGCTCCCGCCAAGCGGCTAGCTTTTAGCTCCGAAGGCAGTCTCGGTGGCAGGCGCAAAAATCTATGGTGTGATGTACGTACATACCGGGAGTTGCACACCGGACTCAGGCTATACACCACAGCATGCTCGACTTATCTGAATAGAGAAGAAGGATAAAGTTTGGGGGGAACAGCATTCTCGATAGGAGCATTTTAAAGAGAGATGCGGGGAGAGAATCGTGTTGGCATCGTCACTCACCATTTAGACACACAACACCTTTACTCGTCCTGTGTTTTAGGACTCGCTCAAAACAATAGTTGATTGTGTTGAGTAAACGCTCACTTGCTAAATTATATCTCATCTCTATAGTGTTTTGAGAGGGCAGGAGGGACCAACTGAAAGTATTGAGGTTACACATTACAGGACATGCACAAAGAACAGACGGAATATAAACATACTGATTTGCTATGGTTCGCGATTAAGTTCAACGTATTATTTGTAGTTGGAATTAGAGGCGTTCGGATTAAATGGCTGGCATGAAGATCAGCATGTGAAAAAACGTAATTAAACTATTCACAAGTTAGGTGCTCAGTTGTAATAGAACAGTATGTAAGCAATGGGGTTGCGGCACACTGAGAATATTATGGAATAATGTGGTGGAGTCCCAATGGTGATTATACTTCTAGCCCAGGGGAGCAGCCTTTTGGGCCGGGGGCCGGGTTGGTGTCCCTCGGACAAGTCGGGGGGGCCGGAAGCGGGGGGGGTGGAGCTTTACACCCTCTGGGGGCAGGGCTGCATGCGGGGGGCGGGAGCTTCCCCCTCCAGGGGCGGAGCCACCCTTGGGGTGGAGCCACCCCTGGGGCGGAGCCGCCACGAAGCCTGCAAGGAGGAGGAGGGCGTGTGCCCGCCCCGTCCTCCCAGGCCTTGCTGGACAAACCCCCCGAACTGCATCCAAACACACAGAAAGGCACTTTGGAAAGTGCACCGCGTTTGGCTTCAGAAACAGGGCGCAGCCTCTCAAGGGACTCATATCATTAGCATTGTCATCATCACATCATCACCATACGATCATTGTCGAAAGCAAGGGAGATGTTAGCATTAAAGCACACAAAACACACTTTGCAGGTCCCGCTCGTCAGCGTCTGAAACAGGTAGTTGCATGCTCTCAAGCTGAGCATCATCATCAGCATCACCAACACAGCAGTGTCAAGCAAGGGAGACTGGTTGCATTAAAGCACACAAAAACGTGCAAGTCAACACTCCTCAGCGTTCTGAAACGTAGTTGCATGCTTCTCAAGCGAGCTCATCATCACACACTATCATTGTCAAAGCAAGGGAGACTTGTTAGCATAAAGCACACAAAACACACTTTGCAAGGTCACACTCTCTCAGCTTCTGAAACAGTAGTTGCATGCTCTTCAAGCGACTCATCATCATCATCACCACAACATCATTGGTCAAAGCAAGGGAGACTGTTAGCATTAAAAGCACAACAAACACACTTGCAAAGGTCCACACTCTCTCAGCTTCTGACAGTAGTGGCATGCATCTCAGCTGACTCATCATCATCATCACCACACTAGCATTGGTGAAAGCAAGGGAAACTTGTTAGCATTGAAAGCACACTCACCACCTTCTCCCTTCCTCCCTCCTGCTCTTCCTCTCTCCTCTCCTCCGCCTGCTGCTGCCCCCATCTCCTCTTCTTCCTCCTCTTCCTCCTGCTGCCTGCCGCCTCCTCCTGCTGCTTCGTCCCTGGAGCAGGACGGAGGAGACAGAGGAGGAGGTGGGCAGCGCGGGCACATGAAGCCCCACGGGAGCCGGGGATGCCCCGCGGAGCCCGGTGGGGAGGCGGGGAGGGGCGCGCAGAGCCGCGCAGAGCCCCACAATAGAGGCGGCAGAGGCCCCGACGCTTCCCCGCCGCCCTCAGAGCGGGCCGAATGCCGCCCCTGAGGGGCGGGGAAAGGCCAGCGCCGGCTGCCCCGGCGCTTTTCCCTCCCCCGCCCCTCAAGCGGCCGAGGCCGGCCCTGAGGGGCGGGGAAAGGCCAGCGCGGCTGCCCCGGCGTTTCCCCCCCCGCCCCTCAGAGCGGGCCGGAGCCGGCCCTGAGGGGCAGGGAAAGGCCAGCGCCGGCTGCCCCCGGCGCTTCCCTCCTCCCCGCCCCCAGAGCGGGCCGAGGCTGGCCCTGAGGGGCGGGGAACGGGCGTGCCAGGCGGCGGCAATCGGTGGGCAGGGCCGGCCGGGGCTGCTCCTACGGTGCTCGCGGGCCGGATGCGCCCGCGGGCCGTAGTTTGCCGACCCCTGTTCTAGCAACTGTCTGTACACTTCCTAGGGTATTTCTTCCACTCTACTGTATCCACTCCATAAATTTTTATGTAAGGCTATTCTGTAATTCTTTGGTTTAACACACTATGGCCCAGACCACCTTTAGATCGGTGAAGTGTTACACTCCACTCCTATATTTCCACATTTCTCCTTGGTTTCAGAAGGCAGCTGGGAAGCACCCTGAATGCACTGCGACTGATATTCCAATTGTGGGGAGAGGGAACAAACTGAGGTTGCTCCCAGATTTCTTGAATTTTGTTAGCACGAAGATTAACTGTTCCCTCCTAGCTGCAGAACCCATGTTACACTTTGCTCCCCCCCCCCAAAAAAAAAGAAAGGAATAACAAGCGCCCCATGGTAATGCCATTCCAGGCACTTAAAAGGTACAAAAGTGGTGGTGGACAGTACAGAAGGAAGAAGCAAATTTCTCTCTGCATCCCAATTAAAAAGAACACACAAACCTTAAGATCTGAGGTCATGTATGTCACCACAGCTAATAAGGTATTCAGTAATGAGCAAGTAAGCCAGTGTTAGACAGGGCGATATTGAATAATGAATGTTAATTTTATCAAATACATTAATTAATTTAACATGTTGCATTGAGGTTATTACACTATGTATAACCCAGCATACAAACACTAGTATTTTTAAGTTCTTTTATATCAAACAATAGACAACCAGACTTTAGCCACTAATACAACCCTCCCTACTCAGTCTCTCTCTTTCTTTCTGTCATTTCAGAATTCAAATCCTACTCACACTAAGTTTCTTCTTCTCTGAATCCTACTGCCGATATACTCACATCCTCATGTGGCACGGTAATCTTCTCCCACTCTCACAGCCAATCACCATTCCATTGAAATAGATATCAACCAGCATTCTAAACTGTCCAATACCTCGCCTAATGTAGCTACCATCTTAATATTACACTACACACAAAAACAGAAGAATACAGTTTTACAGAACGTAACAGATACATAACCATTAGGAGTTTCAATAAGTGCTGGAATTATTCCAGATTTAGCCAGCAGTGCGGCACAGGAGTCATCTTGGATACAGTCCATCATTATCTACCACTTCCAAACAAGGTCATCTTCTGCAGAACCTAATAAGTTGAATGAAAAACTGTATTGCTGAAACAAAAAAACCATGAGATAAACTCTATGTGATTCCACACACTATTTTTCTTGAATAGCCGTTAAATTACAGGGATTCGTATTAAATACAGTGTCAGGAATAATGCTGCCCTGATCAACAGGTTGGTTCAGTCCAGTGAAATGAAACTTCAAGTCCAGGGAAATGAAAAGGAATATTGACATATACCTCAGCCGGTGGAGTATCTTGCTGATCTCATCATAAACCACTTGTATACACGAGCTTGCTTTCCACTAAGCGATGATAGGCATTTTAAAATCATCCACTCATCAAAGTTTTATGTCAGATTAGTTTGTTGTTCTGGGAGAACGAAAGAAACCTGGATGTACAAGCATTGTTTACCCGATCATAGAACAGAGGTGGGAAGAACCACAAGGGACATCCAGCCAATCCACTAACCATGTAGGAACTACTCATTAAAGCATCCCTGACAGATGATATCTAGCCCTGTTTAAACCTTCACAGAAGGAGACTCCACCACAACCCCCAAGGAGTGTGTTCCACTGTCAAACAGCTTTCACTGTCAGGAAGTTACTCCTAATGTTAGGTGGAATCTCTTTTCCTGTACTTGTACCATTGTTCTGGGTCCATTCTCGGGAACGGCAGAAAACAAATTTGTTCCATCCTTAGTATATTCCCATTTCAATATTTAAATATGGCTATCATAGAATCATAGAGGATTGGAAGAGACGCAAAGGCACCAGTCCCAACCCCCTGCCATGCAGAAATCCAGATCAAAGCAATCTCCGACAGATGCCATCCAGCCGCGGTTTAAAGACCTCCAAGGAGGGAGACTCCACTACACTCCGAGGAAGTGTGTTCCACTGTGAACAGCCCTTACTGTCAGTAAGTTCCTTCTACTGTGAGGTGGAATCTCTTTTCCTGCACTTGCATCCATTGCCCAGTCCTAGTCTCGCCGGAGCAGCAGAACGAAGCTTGCTTCCTCCTCAATAATGACATCCCTTCAAATATTTAAACAGGGCTATCAGATCATCTCTTAACCTTCTTTTCTTCAGGCAAACAACCCAGCTCCCTATGGCGTTCCTCATAGGGCTTGGTTTCCAGACCCTTCACCATTTTAGTCGCCCTCCGTTGGACACGCTCCAGTTTCCAATGTCCTTTTTGAACTGTGGCGCCCAGAACTGGACACAATATTCCAGGTGGGGCCTGACCAGAGCAGTAATATAGTGGAGTAGGAGCAGGCCGGGTTAACCCGCGTATAAGACGACCCAACTTTGGAGAAGATTTTCATGGGTAAAAAAGTCATCTTATATATGCAGAAAAGACGGTAATGCCCAACTAATTTGATCTTTTCTTTTTTTAATAAAATTACCCAGCTTGGTAGATGAATGGGAATGCAGGTAGTTTCAGTAATGGCTTCTCTTCAATCATGGAAAGAAGTGACTAGTGGAGGTGCCACAGGGTCTGTCCTGGGCCTATTGCTATCAACATCTTATACAATGACTTGAATAGGAGGCATCTTATCAAATCTGAAGCTGCACAAAATTAGGGGACTAGCTAATACCCCAACAGGAGATATGAAATTTCAGCAAAATGAGCTAAACAGTAAGAAAAGTTGGGCCAAAAGTAAGGATGGACACTCAAGCTACAGCTGTGTTAACACCTAGGAGGTCAAAGAAGTCAGTAAAGAGCTCCTGATCACTTTGTAATGTACAAGCAAGGGTGTGTGATGACATTTGTGTGAGCCAAAAATTTGTCCAGAAGTTGCAAAAGTGTTCTGTTGAAAAAACAGGAAAGATGGAATAGTGCCATGGAGGCAGAACCTGAAATCATTGGGTGTATTAAAAATGGTTTTGAAACGGTAGACATGCTCAAGGGACCAGAATGTTTGGGGGGTCCAGATGAGTGTACAAAAGGATGAACACGCAAAATAGGATAGCAACACAAGGCAAGGCTTAGAAACAGGAATGAGAACCATCTTGAGTCAAAAAAGCAAAGATCAACCAGTTTGATTGACAAAGTAAAAAGTCTGTTAAGGAGGATTCTCAGACCTGCATAGCATTGGCAGAGGCAGAGAATCTAAAAGCAGAACAAAACGTTGTATAAGGTACCACACATGGTTGACAATGATATAGAAGGAGTCGTGACACTTGTTGTACTGTAAGTCAAGAGAAATTTAGAAGACATATTCACTAGGCATTGCGGCACAAAGGCAATAGGAAATGGTTTGTCTTGCTTGGACTATGTAAATGCAGTGAACAACATGCTAACATATAGGTCAACCTGTAAATGTGTAACCAAATGTATTTGAATTGTTCTGGTAGTGCCATATCAAAATATTTTGGAGGGGAGTTTGAAATAATATTACCTTAAACTGTGTGGAAATATTTTTTGACTGACAGGATGCTCATATCCTGTGAGACTGTTATAAAATGCTGAGTCAAAGTACACAAGATGAAGCAAAGGCTGTAATCTGTGAAGCACAGTATGCCATCACAGGTATAGAAGTTTACGAGAGAATAGGTCACATGTGGATTGGATTGTTGGATTGCTGATGGTGCTACTCTGCTACATTGTTATTAAGCCGCATTGGAGTGTGTGTCCTCAGATTGAGCAGTAAATTGGCATTGGTGGTATATATATATATATATAATATATAATATATATATATATGATATATATATAATTGCAAAATTCAGAGCCAACAGAAAGAGTGTTGTTTGACTATTAATTGAAAAATACATTTAAAGCTTACAGATGTTTATCGGAGTGGTAAAACATATGATTATTGTTTTACAGTCCTAAAAATATTTTTTCAATGGAATTAAAAGGCTCTTTTGAAAAAAGAACTAGAATGTTGGTGCTTTATTTTTACTGAGACAATCAGTAAATTTCCTCAATCTAGGATTTTAACCACATAAAGTTACTTTACTTTAGGTGATCTTCAGTTTCCCAACAAAACCTGAAATAAAAACTGACATTAATTATTATAGACCCATTATGCGTACATAACACACTTGGGAGACTGGTAAACTAATGATACAGACCTGGTTTTAGTTTGTCTTTGAGATATGGTACCATTGTGTATTTTTTCAGCACACGTTCCCAATCCAAATCAGGCAAGTTAAATTTGCCAGTGTTCCTAAGCATTCATAACAAATTCTTCTTCTTCATCATTGAGATATTTGAGCAGCCAGGTCACCAACATAATCCTAACAAGCAAGAAAAAGAAAGTTAAGTATTTAATAGATACACCACTGCATTAAGAACAGGGAGGGAGAATGAAAGAATTCATTAACATGTGCTGTCCCACATTCCAAAACCATGAACACACTGGTGATTTACTTTTTTTAAATAATTTTATTAACAAATCATTAAAACATATAACAAATAATAACACTAATATAACGTGAAACGAATCTACAACAATATCGTAACTCCTCAGGTGTGCAAGTGATTTTCAAAAATCATATTTACTAATCAAAACTCTTAATATCCTATAATTCAATATCTTGAGAATCTTACTTCTACTTCTATATTAGTTTATACCCCACGGTCAGTCCTTATTTGACGTTTCAATTTATCTCCTTCTTTTGAACTTAAATGCTTATTATATTTATATTCTATCTCCATCAATAATCTATCTATTCGTATACAGTATCTTTGTCGCTTTCATTCCTCCCGCGGTCCTTCGATTTATAATTAATTAGGCCTGTTTCCGCACGGTGGGAAAGTAGCGCTCTGCGCGTACAGGGTTAGAAGGGGTGTCCCTTCCGGATGCCCCTAAACCCTAGTACGCGCAGAGCGCGTACAAAATGGGCAGTGCCTGTTTCTACACAGGTGCCACCATCTTGACATCACGGACCGCGACAGCACACGACAGAAGTGACACTGCAAGTTCATTTGCCACTTGCGGCACCACACTTCCGGGGTGCAAAAAGAAGCCGCTTTTTTGTGGCTTCTTCTTGGTTTGCCGCCGGGAACCGTGCGTGTTTTGACCGCTGCGTTCCTGGACGCAGCAAATGACGGTGCGGGCAAGACTGCCCGTTTTGGGCGGCGTCTGTAAGCGCACCTTGAGACTACATATACTGATATATATTTAAACGAGATGAGCAAAAGCCAAAACACAAGACTTTATATATGTAAATATAATATAATATAATTCCTAATTCTTAAAGCCCACTTTTATTCCAATAAGCTGTATATCTGGATCTTTTTCATCCAGTTGAACATAGGTAACGGGGGGGGGCCGGGAGGGGGGGGGGGGGTGAACTCCAGTTTGGTTTGTGTGGAGGGGGGGGTAGTGGGGGGGTGCGGTGATTGTTTGAGAGAAAGGATGAAGTTGTGTGCAGTTTGGTACAGGGTGGGGAGGGGGGGTGTGCAATTTTGAATTTCCGCCTTTAGGGATGACGGGGTGGTGTCTTTCTGGAGTTTCCGGAGTATCTTGCATATATAATCCTAGCGCACATATAGTAGAATAGTGAATGGTTCTTCCTGTCTTTGCCGCTTAGGGTGGTCGTCCGCGGGTAGTATTCAAAAGAGACATTTAAGGTCCACGGAAGGATCAATTGGGATAGCTGAAAATGTGGGAGGCGAGTCTTTGGGGGTTGATGTTCAGGGGGGGCGGGCGGTGATGGCATTCCAGACTTTGGCCTTTACCCAGTCCACCAACATGCTAAGTGTACAATCGTATTACACTTCAGCGAGGCCTTTAGATCCGTTAAACATTTTAGATAATTATGAGGGGTGTCAATCGCATTGAGCATTGAAGTAAACAATTTTCGGGCTGTTCCACGTAGCGTAGTATATGGTGGATGTCGCGTCGCTGCGCGCCATGTCTTTTCCACTGCTCCAACATATATTGTGATTCAAATATTTTGCCCATGGGACCATATAATCTTTAAGCTATCGCTCTTCCAATGCACATTTCAATATCAATATAAAATTTAGATGCCCGGCCCTTTTTTTGTTCTCCTGACCAGAGTTCTCGAATGTCTGGGGAAACTTGGGAAATAGCCCTTGGGAAAGGGTTTTTAGGGGTGCGCGGGGGGAGTTTCGGCGGGGGGGAGGCTTCTTCTGCAACCGAAGTTGGCCTATAGGCAAACAGGGTTGCATTGGAAGCCTCCTAGATGATGCCTCTTGGTGTGTGTTGAAGTGGTTTTTGAATAGCTTAAACCACTTTAATATCCTATACTGAAACCATTTCTTTTCACTATAAACTTCTCGTCTCAGGAAGGCCGCTGCGCGGAGATGCCCATAATGGAATTTTAGGGGACCATTTGTTTTATATTCATCCATATTCGTATAAGGTTTTACGAACAAATGGTTTTGAAATCTCTATCTACCTTACTCTTATCGTAAAATAATATGCGTGAAAGCCAAATTTAGACCAAAACCTTCCGCTTGTTAAATTTTCGCTATTTTCCAATTTAGCCCAATCCATCAACCAATCGAAAGCACATGCATAAAGTATCACTTTTAAACTAGGAAGGCCTAGTCCGCCATTTATGTTCCATCTTGCAATACTTTTAATTTTACCTGGGCTTTTTTTTTTTTTTTTTGCCAGATAAATTCCAATATGTCTTGTTTCATCCTGAAAAAACCGATCATTTGTAATAATAGGGATATTTTGAAATAAAAAAATCATCATTTTAGGGAGTACTTAGACATCTTTTGTCCTTGCTATCTTCCCTAGCCAAGAGTATTTAATTGCTGCTACCTCCTTAGATCCTTTTTTATTTCCTCCAAGTTTTTTTTATAATTTCAAATATTTCTGATTTTAGTTGATATGTGATCCTATACACTTTACCTGTTTCTTTCTCTTGGATCCTGTTATTTCCACAATTTTCTTTATATCTTTATCTGGTAATATCATTGTTAAACATCATTGTTTTAGTTTAATTTTGTAAACCCGCCACTTCCCCAATTTTTTAAGATTTTGCCTTAGGTGGTCATACATTCAATCAATATTGGATATCGTAAACACCCAATGTCCGCATAAGCTCCGCAATTTATAAACTTCCCTTTAAGCTTCCACACTTCAATTAGGACATCTTTTCTAATTATGCAACAGTGACCTCCAAGATTAGATGAATAACAGGGAGCGAGAGGGCAACTTGCCTAACCCCGTTAGTTGTGTAACATATTTGTTTTGTCCCCGTTGATTGTTTACACAGGCCTCTTGTCTAGAATATTTTCATAATTCCAATTTATAAATTTCCCCAGCCTTCATCTTTTTCAACACTTCCAAACATGAAATCCCATCGATATTATCAAAAGCCTTCTCCTCCGCATCTAAAAAATTCATTGCCACCTTTCCATCAATATTTTTTTGTTTGTATCAATCAATTTATCAAATTTCTAATATTGTCTTTATTTTTCTATTAGGGAGAAAAGCCATTTTGCATCTCATGTATTCATCCAAGGGACGTGCTAATTCTTTCTCAAATAGTTTACAGTGGTACCTCGGAATACGAATATACCCAGGTTACGGAAATTTCGGGATACAAAAAATCCCCATAAAAAACATTGTCCGGGTTACGAATGTTTTTTCGGGTTACGAAAAAACTTTTGGTGCTTTTTTCGGCTTTTTTCGCACGGAACGCGGCTTTTCCCCCATTAGCGCCTATGGCAATTCGGCTTACGACGGCTTTTCGGGTTACGAACGGTGCCACGGAACGAATTAATTCGTAACCCGAGGCACCACTGTATAATATTTCTTGGTTAGACAATCAAGGACAGGATTTCACATTTTTGATCTTTGAATAGCTCCTGACAACTCTTCTAAAGTTATGGGCACATTCAGTATTTGTTTCTTTCTGATGTCAAACTTTTGATTTTCCTGTTCTTCTAAATATTTCTCTATCTCCACCTTTCCTCCATTCCTCTATATAAATTGTAAAGTATCTTAAAAAAATCTTTTTGATTTGATTTTTGTCTGTTACCATTTTACCCCCTTCCTTATCTTGGTTATCGATCTTTTAACTCTTTCTCTTTTCAACATGTAGGCCAGCAGTTTTCCAGGTTTATTTGCTCCTTCAAAATATCTATGTTCATAAATTTATTTTTCTTATCAATTTCCTCCACCATAAGAATTGATAATTGTTTCTGTATATACAGTGCGTCCCGCCTTACGCGGGGGATTCCGTTCCGGATCCCTCGCGTAGGCAAATTCCGCCTATGCTCGAGCCCCATTGGAAACAATGGGGCTCGTGCGCGGGGCACAACGGGCGCGCGCACGCCCATTCAATTGAATGGGACGCGCCACCCCTTCCGCCCCGCCGCCGCAGCTTAGCGCATATGCTCAAGGCCGCATATGGCGCGCCCGCGCATGGCACGGGCACACTGATTTAATTTCTTTGGGGGCTTCTCACATTCCTTGAACATCTTTCACTTTTTCCCCCATTTCTCCAGTTCCTCATTTAATTATTTATCTTTTCTTTTCCTTCTCCATTTAATGCTGCTTTTGAATTAAACACCCCTTACTACTGCTTTGGAGGCATCCCAACAATATGCACTGGACACTCTTTATGCATGTTTTCCTCTAACATAAGTGAGAATTGATTTTTACGTACCACTAAGTTTTTTCGCGTCCTTAAGATATTCACTTTCAGTCTCCAATTATGACTCTCTTCTGCCAAATTTCAATTCTAAAGTAACTGGGTTATGATCTGATCACACTCTTGGCCATGTTTTCACTGTCCAAAATCCCTGCATTCATTTATTCATTTGGGGTTTCTGTCATGAGGATTATAAGTTTAGGGTTTTGTTTAAATATTATAAGGGTAAAATAGAGTGGGTTTGATACATAAGGGTTAATAGAATATACTAGAAGGTGGTAGATTGATGGTAGCTTCTGTGCTTGCTTGTTAGGATTTGGAATGCTGACATTGCTAGGGAGTTACCCTGCCAGGCAGAGACTTTCCTGTGTTGGGAGGGGGAGTTAAACTAAAGGTCATTGCTATTGCTTATGGTGATTTATTGGTAATATGTTCATGATTTCTTTATTATGCTGCTATTAATTTTAGATGCTGCTCTGATGTTGGTGGGGTTTGGTGGATGATGGGATATATTATTATGTGTGATATGTTCATAGGCTGTTAAGGTTAATTATTACTTAGTCGGTTATGGGGAATATTATGCTTCAAGGTCACAGGTGCAAGGAGGAGATAAAGCGTGTGGGAACTTAGTTGTTTTGAGAGTCTGCCAAAGATCCCGCGGACTGGAGGACATTACATCATTGGGGAGGAGATTCCTTCACCCGCGCGAGAAGGAGTCATCCAATTAATTTGCTTTATTGCTTTATGGGGTGGGTTTGCTTTGTGGGACATACAAAACATATGTTACTATGTATCTTCATTACATACACTCTCTTGTAGTAACTCTATTTTCAATAAAGTTTGGTACTTTTACAGCCGCAGCCTCTTATTGAAAGGGGGCCTGCAAGCAGGAGCCTGACATCACTTTGTGTAGATTTGTGGACTCAAATGAGCCGAAATCCAAAACATATCAAGCCTAGAGCATGATCTGTGCCTATCTGAAAAGAAAGGTAAATTCCTTAGCATTTCCATATTAATTCTCTTGCAAAACTGCTAAATCTGTCAAGTCAAAAAAATCTTTAGGTAGTTTCCCTTGTGATTTTTCCTCATTACTTTATCAGATGGTCTGTCTAATTTAGGGTCCCACAGGCCATTCCAGTCACCCATCATAACCACTGTATCATAATCCAATAAAATCAATTTCTCCTTTAATCTTTCATAAAATTTGCCTTTATTATCCATTGGGCCGTAAGGTCCAATCAACAGTATCTTTGTGTATTATATTCCATTTCTACCATAAGATTAGTGACCTTCAGAATCATCACAAATTTTCTTGCTGCATGGTTAGACTTAATGTATATCACCACACCTTTCTTTTTAAACTTAGATGATGCACAAATTCTTGACCTAGTTTAATACAGTTTTGGTGTTTGGTCTCCCTTTCTCTATCTTGTTTCTGCAAACAACACAAACATCCAGATTTAATTTTTGTAAATAACGGAAAATCTTTTTTCTCTTTTGGCGTGTGGTTCGAGCCTTGGACATTCCATGTCCCGAATTTCAAAATTTCACGTGGACCCATAATGCCTCAAAAGAAATAATTCATGCTATCAATTATCAAAATATTCCTCAAATATGTCCTCGTGCTCTCCTTCAGTTCTTCCATTTCCCCAATTTCATCTTGGTTGTCTAACTGGAACTCCAGATCTTTCAACAAATCTGTCTGTCACTACTGTTCAAATACATCGTCTTCTCTTTCATCATCAATTATCCCTTCGTCCTCAGTCTCTATTTTCTCTTATTACAAGTCTCTCTGGTGCTGCTGTGGCTCCTAATTCAATCCATCTAGCTCCCTTCGTTCTTCCTTTCCTCCTCTTCTTGTCCTTTCGGTTTTCAGGCTGTTTTCCTTGTGACGTGGCTGGATGCCCTTTTTAGCCTCCGAGTTTTCCTTAGAAATATGCTAGCCTACTCAGGGGGTAGAAAATTCTTCACCCTTTCTTCGTCCACCAGACGTCAAACTTGGGCAAGTCCCAAATATATATCCTTTCTCTCGCCAAGAAGCAAGGGTAATTCTATATTCTCTCACACTGGGGATTACTGTGCATCAGACGCGCACCTCTATGATACTCATGAAGATGTGGAAGCAATTGCTTAGTTGCAGAGGTTCTGAATACTTTCTGTATGGTCTGGGTCCTGATAGTGACTGTCGCTCAGCTGTTTTGTACTATTACAGGCTCTTCATTCACTGTAGCGTTTTCCTGTTGTTCTGTACGACTTTCTCCATTGTCAAAAGGAGAAGTTTTGTTTTCTCTGATGTGCTGAAGGGGGTCATGAGTAGCTAGAAGGTGCTGATTTCCCCTTCCATGAGTCAGAGTTGTAGTCGGTGGAAATTTTCCAGCAAGAAGACACATTCACATGCAAGCGCGAGAGACTACCTCACACTGCGTTGTTTTTCTTTCATCATGTTTGTGGCAAGTCTGTATAATCTCACTGTATGGGTGCAGATTGTTGCCTCACCAAACCCATCTTCCTTTTCATGGAGCACCTGCAGAAAGGCTGCTGGGAAAGTACAGTGCCTGGGCGCATTTACGTGCTGTTCAGCATACGTGAAAGCAGCGGTTGAAGAAGCCGCGGGGCGTGCCGGAAGAAACACAGAAGAAGTATGCCGCCACCACCCATGCCGCTGTGGCACAAGCGCCCCGCTTACGTGATGGGGCTCGAGGCTCACGCGTTTTTCTTTTACGCAGGGGGGTCGGAACGGGATCCCCACGAAAAGAAGGGTGCACTGTATGTAGATGAGCTGCAAACTCTCAGACCTGCCTCCTGGTCCATGGCTTGAAAGCTTGCTGCTGTCACAACCTAGCTTTCTCGTTGCTTATGGTATTTTCAGCAGATGCTGCTGGGAAAATCACAGATGAGCACAAACTCAATTCTGCTCCGGGTGTGTCCTTCCACACCTATCCACGTTTGAAGATGAGGAAATTTGCTCGCTTCAGTGGCTGGGACTTCCTTTTGCCAAGGATCTCAAGATGATAGACAGTGGCTGGAGATTGCAATTCCTTTATTACGTTAGATGAGTTCCGTGGCCCTGGGGAGCCTTAGAAGAACAGTTGTCTTGTGACTGGCTCGACTGCCACGGCAGGCTTTCTGAAGGCCAACACAGTCTATCAAAGGTCCAAATGTAAGCCCAGGTGTGGCCTCCAAACGACTTTAAAAACCAACCAACCGCTGATTCCAGAAAAGCGGGGGAATTCAGAGAGAGAGCAAGAACCCAGTGATGCATTTGCAAGACTAACAAGCCACAAGTTAAGAGCTTTACATTGGGCCGGGTATCATGGGGTCTAGTGATCTGCAATTCAGCGACCCAACAGGATTGTCCAGTTAGTTTGACATCAACCAGGAAGAGTTCGAGAGCAGATCATTAAGACAGAGAGGTCTGGGAACATCTAGAAGCAATGCCACACAAAAAGTCACATGGGTGTCAGGAGAAAGAAGTCATGTGCAGACAAATCTTATCGCATTTTTGATAAAATACCAGCTTGTTAGATGAAGGGAATGATGTGGGCTATAGTATATCTTGATTTCAGAAGGCTTGGACAAGTTCCCATGACATCCTTGCAACAAGCATGTAAAATGTGGGGCGTGACAAGGCAACTGTACATGGGATTTGTAATTGGAGGGACTGACCGAAGCCAAAGGGGGCTCAACAATGGCACTCCGTTTATCCGGAGGGAGAGTGTCAGTGGGGTGTCACAGGGCTCTGTCCTGGGCCCGTGCTAGTCAACATCTTTATCATGGACTTGGAGGGAAAGGGGGGGGCAAATGGGGGGCATACTATCAAATTTGCAGATGACAAAACTAGGGGGAGTAGCTATGACTCAGGGCGGATCAAAATTCAAGATGACCGGATAGATAGAAGCTGGGCCAAGCTAACAAATGAAATTCAACATGGAGAAATGAAGGTACTGTGCACTAGGGGCAGGAAAATGAAATGCACAGATATAGGGAGCGACACCTGGCTGAATGAAACTACATGTGAAAGGGATTGGGAGTCCAATAGAACCACAGTTGGAACTGAGGCAACAGTGTGACGGCAGAGCAAAAAAAGCCAAGCAATTCTGGCTGCATCAAAAGTATAGTGTTGATCAAGGGAAGTATAGTGGCATGAGTCTGCTCTGGTCAGGCCCACTGGAATTTGTGTCCAGTTCTGGGCACCACATTCAAAAAGGGACATGAGAACTGGAGTGTGTCCAAGGGGGCGGACAAACGGGTGAAGGGTCTGGGAAACAGCCCTATTATTATTTTATTATTATTATTATGATATTATAACCTTTATTTATGAAGCTCGGTAAATTACACGCGCTGCATGCAATCTTTTAGTTGACGGTCCCTGCCTCGGGCTGCATCTAAAAGAGGGCATGAACGAAGGGAGAGGGAGGGTGGGAGGGAAAGGGTGAGGGGTCCCGCAGTTCGCTCTACCGGGTCGCAGGGCTGGACGCAGGCGATGAACTGGAGGGAGGGCTTGGCTTCATATGATGGTTAATCGATTTTCCAGGGAAAAACTACCTGAAAGTAGGTAATGCATATACAGTACATAGCAATACGGGAAATGGTTTGATAAACAGGCAGCTAAATAACATCAAAACAGTAAGGGACATTTGGCAATGCTGGGAAGGCTACTCTGAGGCAGGATGGTTTTCAAGCTCCATTTGAAGGCTGGTTAAGAAGTGATGGTCGTGGCTTGTGGGGGAAGAAGGTTCCAGGAGTGGGGGGGCAAGCGAAGGAAAGGGGCAAATCGCGGGATGGGGGGGGAAGGAAATCTGGGCTGGACAGCAGACGGTTGACTACGCAGAAGGAGGGGGGCTTAGTGGGAAGGTGAGGAGGAAAGGAAGGTCTGATAGTAAGGAGGGGCCAGCCATGGGGGCTTTAATGTCGACAGCAGGAGCTTATACTGAAGGCGGAGAAGGGGGGGAGGCCAGGTGAAGGGGAGCAGACACGGAGAGATGTGTCAGAGGCGGTGGGGCGGAATGGATATTGTGCGTGCAGGCGGAATGGCGGACAGAGATTAAAGACAGGTGAG
>NC_056525.1:128964326-129006293 GCF_019175285.1 Sceloporus undulatus | reverse complement strand
GCGGGGAAAGGCCAGCGCCGGCTGCCCCGGCGCTTTCCCCGCCCCTCAGAGCGGGCCGAGGCCGGCCCTGAGGGGCGGGGAAAGGCCAGCGCCGGCTGCCCCGGCGCTTTCCCCGCCCCTCAGAGCGGGCCGAGGCCGGCCCTGAGGGGCGGGGAAAGGCCAGCGCCGGCTGCCCCGGCGCTTTCCCCGCCCCTCAGAGCGGGCCGAGGCTGGCCCTGAGGGGCGGGGAACGGGCGTGCCGGCGGCGGCAATCGGTGGCAGGGCCGGCCGGGGGCTGCTCCTACGGTGCTCGCGGGCCGGATGCGGCCCGCGGGCCGTAGGTTGCCGACCCCTGTTCTAGCCACTGTCTGTTACACTTCCTAGGGTATTTCTTCCATCTCTACTGTATCCACTTCCATAAATTTTTATGTAAGGCTATTCTTGTAATTCTTTGGTTTAACACACTATGGCCCAGATCCTACCTTTAGCAGGTGAAGTGTTACACTCCACTCCTATATTTCCACATTTCTCCTGGTTTCAGAAGGCAGCTGGGAAGCACCCTGAAATGCACTGCCTTGACTATATTCCAATTGTGGGGAGAGGGAACAGAACTGAGGTTGTCCTCCCAGATTTCTTGAATTTTGTTAGCAGAAGATTAACTTTTCCCTCCTAGCTGCAGAACCCATGGTTACACTTGCTCCCCCCCCCCCAAAAAAAAAAAGGAATATACAGCCATGGTAATGCATTCCAGGCACTTAAAAGGTACCAAAAGTGGTGGTGGACAGTACAGAAGGAAGAAGCAAATACTTCTCTCTGCATCACCAATTAAAAAGAACACACAAACACTTAATCTGAGGTCATGTATGTCACCAACAGCTTAACGGTATTCAATAATGAGCATAGTAAGCCAGTGTTAGACATGGCGATATTGAATAATGAATGTAATTTTATCAAATACATTAATTAATTTAACATGTTGCATTGATGTTATTACACTAGTATACCCAGCATACAAACACTAGTATTTTTAATTTCTTTTATATCAATACAATAACAAACCAGACTTTAGCCACTAATACAACCTCTCCCTACTCAGTCTCTCTCTTTCTTTCTGTCATTCAGAATTCAAATCCTACTCACATCTAAGTTTCTTCTTCTGAATCCTACTCCTGATACTCACATCCTCATGTGCACTGTATCATTTCTCCCACTCTCACAGCCAATCACCATTCCATTGAAATAGATATCAACCAGCATTCTAAAACTGTCAATACCTTCTCCTAATCGTATCTACCATCTTATATTACACTACACACAAAAACAGAAAGAATTACAGTTTACAGAATGTAACAGATACATACCATTAAGGAGTTCAATAAGTGCTGGAATTATTCCAGATTTAGCCAGCAGTGCTGCACAGGAGTCATCCATGGATACAGTTCCAATCATTATTACCACTTCCAAAACAAGGTCATCTTCTGCAGAACCTAATAAAGTTGAATGAAAAACTGTATTGCTGAAACAAAAAAACCATGAGATAAACTTTCTATGTGAATTCCAGCACACCTATTTTCTTTGAATAGCCGTTTTAAATTACAGTGATTCGTATTAAATTACAGTGTCAGGAATAACTGCTGCCCTGATCAACATGTTGGTTCAAGTCCAGTGAAATGAACCTTCAAGTCCAGTGAAATGAATAAGGAATATTGACAATAACACTCAGCCGGTGGAGTATCTTGCTGCATCTCATCATAAACCACTTGTATACACTGAGCTTTGCTTCCACTAAGCTATGAATAGGCATTTTAAAATCCATCCACTCATCAAAGTTTTGATGTCAGATTAGTTGTTCTGGGAGAAACGAAAGAAAGCCTGGATGACAAGCATTGTTTACCCTATCATAGAACAGAGTGGGAAGAGACCACAAGGGACATCCAGTCCAATCCACTACCATGTAGGAACTCACAATTAAAGCATCCCTGACAGATGACTATCTAGCCTCTGTTTAAAAACCTTCACAGAAGGAGACTCCACCACACCCCAAGGGAGTGTGTTCCACTGTCAAACAGCTTTCACTGTCAGGAAGTTACTCCTAATGTTTAGGTGGAATCTCTTTTCCTGTAGCTTGTATCCATTGTTCTGGGTCCTATTCTCTGGAACGGCAGAAAACAAATTTGTTCCATCCTTAGTATGATATCCATTCTAATATTTAAATATGGCTATCATAGAATCATAGAGTTGGAAGAGATCGCAAAGGCCATCCAGTCCAACCCCCTGCCATGCAGGAAATCCAGATCAAAGCATCTCCGACAGATGGCCATCCAGCCTCGGTTTAAAGACCTCCAAGGAGGGAGACTCCACTACACTCCGAGGAAGTGTGTTCCACTGTTGAACAGCCCTTACTGTCAGTAAGTTCCTTCTACTGTTGAGGTGGAATCTCTTTTCCTGCAGCTTGCATCCATTGCTCCAGGTCCTAGTCTCAGGAGCAGCAGAACAGAAGCTTGCTTCCTCCTCAATATGACATCCCTTCAAATATTTAAACAGGGCTATCATATCATCTCTTAACCTTCTTTTCTTCAGGCTAAACATACCCAGCTCCCTATGGCGTTCCTCATAGGGCTTGGTTTCCAGACCCTTCACCATTTTAGTCGCCCTCCTTTGGACACGCTCCAGTTTCTCAATGTCCTTTTTGAACTGTGGCGCCCAGAACTGGACACAATATTCCAGGTGGGGCCTGACCAGAGCAGAATATAGTGGAGTAGGAGCAGGCCGGGCTTAACCCGGCGTATAAGACGACCCCCAACTTTGGAGAAGATTTTCATGGGTTAAAAAGTCATCTTATATGCCGGAAAAGACGGTAATGCCCAACTAATTTGATCTTTTTCTTTTTTTAAATAAAATTACCAGCTTGGTAGATGAATGGGAATGCAGTAGTTTCAGTAATGGCTTCTCTTCATCCTGGAAAGAAGTGACTAGTGAGGTGCCACAGGGTTCTGTCCTGGGCCTAGTGCTATTCAACATCTTTATCAATGACTTGAATAGGAGGCATGCTTATCAAATCTGAAGCTGACACAAAATTAGGGGGACTAGCTAATACCCCACAGGAGATTATGAAATTTCAAAATGAGCTTAACAGATAAGAAAGTTGGGCCAAAAGTAAGGATGACACTCAAGCTACAGCTGTGTTAACACCTAGGAGGTCAAAGAGAGTCAGTAAAGCTCCTGATCACTTTGTAATGTAACAAGCAAGGGTGTGTGATGACATTTGTGAGCCAAAAATTTGTCCAGAAGTGCAAAAGTGTTCTGTTGAAAAAACAGGAAAGATGGAATAGTGCCATGGATGCAGAACCTGAATCATTGGGTGATAAAAATGGTTTTGAAACTGTAGACATGCCAAGGGACCAGAATGTTGTGGGGTCCAGATGAGTGTACAAAAGGATGAACATGCCAAATAGGGATAGCAAACACAAGGCAAGGCTTAGAACTCAGGAATGAGAACCATTCTTGAGTCAAAAAAGCAAAGATCAACCAGTTGATTGACAAATGTAAAAGTCTTGTTAATGAGGATTCTCAGACCTGCATAGCATTGGCAGAGGCAGAGAATCTAAAAGCAGAACAAAATACGTTGGTATAAGGTACACACATGGTTGACAAATGATATAGGAAGGAGTCGTGACACTTGTGTACTGTATGTCAGAGAGAAATTTAGAAGACATATTCACTAAGGCATTGCTGGCACAAAGGCATAAGGAAATGGTTGTCTTGCTTGGACTATGTAAATGCAGTGAACAACAATGCTAACATATATGTCAACCTGTAAATGTGTAACCAAATGTATTTGAATTGTTCTGGTATGCCATATCAAAATATTTTGGAGGGGAGTGTTGGAATAATATTACCTTAAACTGTGTGGAAAATATTTTGACTGACAGGATGCATCATATCCTGTGAGACTGTTATAAAATGCTGAGTCAAAGTACACAAGATGAAGCAAAGGCTGTATCATGCTGTGAAGCACAGTATGCCATCACAGTATAGAAGTGTACGAAGAGATAGGTCACATGTGGATTGGATTGTTGGATTGCTGATGGTGCTACTCTGCTACATTGTTATTAAGCCGCATCTGAGTGTGTGTCCTCAGATTGAGCAGTAAATTGGCATTGGTGGATATATATATATATATATATATATATATATATATATATATATATATTGCAAATTCAGAGCCAACAGAAAGAGTTTGTTGACTATTAATTTAAAAATACATTTTAAAGCTTACAGATGTTATCTGGATGGTAAGAACATATGATTATTGTTTTACAGTCTAAAATATGTTTTTCAATGGAATTAAAAGCTCTTTGTAAAAAGAACTAGAATGTTTGGTGCTTTAATTTTACTGAGACATACAGTAAATTTCCTCAATCTAGGATTTTAACCACATAAATTTACTTTACTTTAGGTGATCTTCAGTTTCCCAACAAAACCTGAAATAAAAACTGACATTAATTATTATAGACCCATTATGCTGTACAGTAACAGCATCTTGGGAGACTGGTAAACTAATGATACAGACCTGGTTTTAGTTTGTCTTTGAGATATGGTACCATTTTGTATTTTTTCAGCACACGTTCCCAATCCAAATCAGGCAAGGTTAAATTTGCCAGTGTTCCTAAGCATTCTATAACAAATTCTTCTTCTTCATCATTAGATATTTGAGCAGCCAGGTCACCAACATAATCCTAAACAAGCAAGAAAAGAAAGTTAAGTATTTAATAGATACACCACATGCATTTAAGACAACAGTGAGGGAGAATGAAAGGAATATCATTAACATGTTCTGTCCCACATTCCAAAACCATGAACACACTGGTGATTTACTTTTTTTAAATTAATTTTATTAACAAATCATTAAAACATATAACAAATAATAAACACCTAATATTAACGTGAAACGTATATACAAACCATATCGTAACTTCCTCAGGTGTGCAAGTGATTTTCAAAAATCAATATTTACTAATCATAAACTCTTAATATCCTATAATTCAATATCTTGAGAATCTTACTTCTCTATTAGTTATACCCCACGGTCAGTCCTTATTTGACGTTTCAATTTATCTCCTTCTTTTGAACTTAAATGCTTATTATATTTATATATCTATTCTCCATCAATTATCTATCTATTCTTATACAGTATCTTTGTCGCTTCATTCCTCCCCGTGTCCTTCGATTTATAATTAACTTAGGCCTGTTCCGCACGGGTGGAAAGTACGCGCTCTGCGCGTACTAGGGTTAGAAAGGGGTGTCCCTTCCGGATGCCCCTAACCCTAGTACGCGCAGAGCGCGTACAAAATGGCAGTGCCTGTTCTACACAGGTGCCACCATCTTGACATCACGGACGCACAGCACACGACAGAAGTGACACTGCAAGTGCATTATTGGCCACTTGCGGCACCACTTCCGGGGTGCAAAAAGAAGCCGCTTTTTGTGGCTTCTTCTTGTTGCGTCCGGGAACCGTGCGGTTTGACCGCTGCGGTTCCTGGACGCAGCAAATGACGGTGCTGGCAGACTGCCCGTTTTGGGCGGTCTGTAACGCACCTTAGACTACATATACTGATATATATTTAAAACGAGATGAGCAAAAGCCAAAACACAAGACTTTATATTATGTAAATATATATATATATATATTCCTAATTCTTTTAAAGCCCACTTTTATTCCAATAACGCTATATATCTGGATTCTTTTTCATCCAGTTGAACATAGGTAACCCATGAACTCCATTCTTTATAGAAAATTGATAATGTCTTATTTTTTGAGAGAAAGGATAATTTGTCCATTTGGTACAAGTTATACAATTTTAATTTCCGCTCTTCTAATGACGGAGTTTCTTCTGATTTCCAGTATCTTGCATATATAATCCTAGCAGCACATATAGCTAGAAATAGTAATTTTCCTTCCTGTCTTTCCACATTAGGTTCTTCTCCTATATTCAAAAGATACATTTTAAGGTCCACGCGAATATTGGATACTGAAAATTGAAAATCTTTTTCATTTCACCGTGAATCATTTTCCAGAACTTTTTGGCCTTTACACAGGTCCACCAAACATGCATAATGTAACTAATTCTGTATTACACTTCCAGCAGAGGCCTTTAGATCCTTTAAACATTTTAGATAATTTATAGGGTGTCAAATACCATCTGAGCATTGATTTATAACAATTTTCTCTGATTTCCACGTTACTAGTATATTTGATCCTCCTCCGCCATGTCTTCTTCCACTGCTCCAACATAATATTTTGATTCAAATATTTTGCCCATTGGACCATATAATCTTTAACTATCTCATCTTCCAATTCACATTTCAATATCAAATTATAAAATTTAGATATCCCCCCCCTTTTTTTGTTCCTCCTTGACCAATTTCTCTAATTCTGGGAAACTTGGTGAAATACCCATTAAATTTTTATCCATTTCGAATCTCTCAACCAATTGCCTATAGGCAAACCAGTTGCATGAAAAGACATCCCTAATGATTTCCTCTTGTGTTTTAATGGTTTGAATAGCTTCAACCACTTTAATATCACTATACTGAAACCATTTCTTTTCACTATAAACTTCTCGTCTCAGGAAGGCTTCTGCTGGAGATGCCCATAATGGAATTTTAGGGGACCATTTTGTTTTATATTTCATCCATATTTGTAATAGAGTTTTACGAACAAAATGGTTTTTGAAATCTCTATCTACCTTACTCTTATCGTAAAATAAATATGCGTGAAAGCCAAATTTTAGACCAAAACCTTCCGCTGTTAAATTTCTGCTATTTTCCAATTTAGCCCAATCCATCAACCAATCGAAAGCACATGCATAAAAGTATCACTTTAAACTAGGAAGGCCTAGTCCGCCTTTATCTGTTCCATCTTGCAATACTTTTAATTTTATCCTGGGCTTTTTTTTTTTTTTGCCAGATAAATTCCAATATGTCTTTGTTTCACTCCTGAAAAACCGCATCATTTGTAATAATAGGGATATTTTGAAATAAAAAAAATCATTTTAGGGAGTACTGACATTTTTGTCCTTGCTATCTTCCCTAGCCAAGAGATATTTAATTGCTGCTACCTCCTTAGATCCTTTTTTATTTCCTTCCAAGTTTTTTTATAATTATTTTCAAATAATTCTGTATTTTTAGTTGATATTGTGATTCCTAGATACTTTACCTGTTTCTTTCTCTGGAATCCTGTTATTTCCACAATTTTCTTTATATCTTTATCTGGAATATTCATTGTTAACATCATTGTTTTAGTTTAATTTTGTAACCCGCCACTTTCCCATATTTTTTAAGATTTTGCATTAGGTGGTCACTACATTCAATAATATTGGATATCGTAAACACCAAATTGTCCGCATAAGCTCGCAATTTATAAACTTCCCTTTTAAGCTTCACACCTTCAATTAGGACATCTTTTCTAATTTTATTCAACAGGACCTCCAAGATTAAGATGAATAACAGTGGAGCGAGAGGGCAACCTTGCCTAACCCCTTTAGTTAGTGTAAACATATTTGTTTTGTCCCCGTTGATTGTTACACAGGCCTCTTGTCTAGAATATATTTTCATAATCCAATTTATAAAATTTCCCCCAGCCTTCATCTTTTTCAACACTCCAAACATGAAATCCCATCTGATATTATCAAAAGCCTTCTCCGCATCTAAAAAAATTCATTGCCAACCTTTCATCAATATTTTTTTCGTGTATTTCAATCAAATTTATCAAATTTCTAATATTGTCTTTAATTTTTCTATTAGGGAGAAAGCCATTTTGATCTCTATGTATTCAATCCAAGGGACGTGCTAATTCTTTCTCAAATAGTTTATAATATTCATTGGTTAGACAATCAAGACCAGGGGATTTCACATTTTTTGATCTTTGAATAGCTCCTGACAACTCTTCTAAAGTTATGGGCACATTCAGTATTTGTTTCTGTTCTGATGTCAACTTTTTGATTTCCTGTTCTTCTAAATATTTCTCTATCTCCACCTTTCCTCCCATTTCCTTATATAAATTGTAAAGTATCTTAAAAAAATCTTTTTGATTTGATTTTTGTCTGTTACCATTTTACCCCCTTCCTTTATCTTGGTTATCGATCTTTTAACTCTTTCTCTTTTCAACATGTAGGCCAGCAGTTTTCCAGGTTTATTTGCTCCTTCAAAATATCTATGTTTCATAAATTTATTTTTCTTATCAATTTCCTCCACCATAAGAATTGATAATTGTTTCTGTATATACAGTGCGTCCTCGCCTTACGCGGGGGATCCGTTCCGGATCCCTCCGCGTAAGGCAAATTCCGCCTATGCTCGAGCCCCATTGGAAACAATGGGGCTCGTGCGCGGGGCGCAACGGGCGCGCGCACGCCCATTCAATTGAATGGGACGCGCCACCCCTTCCGCCCCGCGCGCCGCAGCTTGAGCGCATATGCTCAAGGCCGCATATGGCGCGCCCGCGCATGGCACGGGCACACTGAATTTAATTTCTTTGGGGGCTTCTACATTCCTTGGAACATCTTTCACTTTTTCCCCCATTTCTCCAGTTCCTCATTTAATTTATTTATCTTTTCTTTTCCTTCTCCATTTAATGCTCTTTTGAATTAAACACCCCCTTACTACTGCTTTGGAGGCATCCCAAACAATATGCACTGGACACTCTTTATGCATGTTTTCTCTAACATAAGTGAGAATTTGATTTTTAAGTACCACTAAGTTTTTCTCGTCCTTTAAGATATTCAACTTCAGTCTCCAATTATGACTCCTTCTGCCAAATTTCAATTCTAAAGTAACTGGGTTATGATCTGATCACACTCTTGGCCATGTTTTCACTGTCAGAAATCCACTGCATTCATTTATTCATTTGGGGTTTCTGTCATGAGGATTATAAGTTTAGGGTTTTGTTTAAATATTATAAGGGTAAAATAGTAGTGGGTTTGATACATAATGGGTTAATAGAATATACTAGAAGGTGGTAGATTGATGGTTAGCTTCTGTGCTTGCTTGTTAGGATTGGAATGCTACATTGCTAGGGAGTTACCCTGCCAGGCAGAGACTGTTCCTGTGTTGGGAGGGGGAGTTAAACCTAAAGAGTCTATTGCTATTGCTTATGTGATGTTATGGTAATATGTTCATGATACTTTATTATGCTGCTATTATATTTTAGATGCTGCTATGTATGTTGGGTTGTGGGATGATGGGATATATTATTATGTGTGATTATGTTCATAGGCTGTTAAGGTTAATTATTACTTAGTCTGGTTATGGGGAATATTTATGCTTCAAGGTCACAGGTGCAAGGAGGAGATAAAGCCGTGTGGGAACTTAGTTGTTTTGAGAGTCTGCCAAAGATCCCGGACTGGAGGACATTACATCATTGGGGAGGAGATTCCTCACCGCGCGAGAAGGAGTCATCCAATTAATTTGCTTTATTGCTTTATGGGGTGGGTTTGCTTTGTGGGACTATATAAAACATATGTTACTATGTAATCTTCATTACATACACTTCTCTTGTATGTAACTCTATTTTCAATAAAGTTGGTACTTTTACAGCCCAGCCTCTTATTGGAAAGGGGGCCTGCAAGCAGGAGCCTGACATTCACTTTGTAGATTTGTGGACTCAAATGAGCCGAAATCCAAAACATATCAAGCCTAGAGCATGATCTGTGCCTATCTGAAAAGAAAGTAAATTCCTTAGCATTTCCATATTTAATTCTCTTGCAAAACTGCTAAATCTGTCAAGTCAAAAAAATCTTTAGGTAGTTTCCCTTGATTTTTCCTCATTACTTTATCAGATGGTCTGTCTAATTTAGGGTCCACCAGTCCATTCCAGTCACCCATCATAACCACTGTATCATAATCCAATAAAATCAATTTCTCCTTTAATCTTTTATAAAATTTGCCTTTATTATCCAATGGGCCGTAAAGTCCAATCAACAGTATCTTTTGTGTATTATATTCCATTTCTACCATAAGATAGTGACCTTCAGAATCATCACAAATCTTTCTTGCTGCATGGTTAGACTTAATGTATATCACCACACCTTTCTTTTTAAACTTAGATGATGCTACAAATTCTTGACCTAGTTTAATACAGTTTAGGTGTTTGGTCTCCCTTTCTCTTATTCTTGTTTCCTGCAAACAACAAACATCCAGATTTAATTTTTGTAAATAACGGAAAATCTTTTTTCTCTTTTGGCGTGTGTTCGAGCCTTGGACATTCCATGTCCCGAATTTCAAAATTTCACGTGGACCCATAATGCATCAAAAGAATATAATATAGCTATCAATTATCAAAATATTCCTCAAATATGTCCTCGTGCTCTCCTCTCAGTTCTTCCATTTCCCCAATTTCATCTTGGTTGTCTAACTGGAACTCCAGATCTTTCAACAAATCTTCTGTCACTCGTTCAAATACATCGTCTTCTCTTTCATCAATTATCCCTTCGTCATCATCTCTATTTTCTCTTATTACAAGTCTCTCTGGTGCTGCTGTGGCTCCTAATTCAATTCCATCTAGCTCTCCCTCTTCTTCCTCTTCCTCCTCTTCTTGTCCTTTCTGTTTTTCAGGCTGTTTTCCTTGTGACTCTGCATATGCCTTTTTAGCCTCCGAGTATTTCCTTATAAATATTCTAGCCTACTCAGGGGTAGAAATCTTCACCCTTTTCTTCTTCCACCAGAACGTCAAACCTTTGGGCAATTCCCAACAATATTATATCCTTTCTCTCCCAAGAAGCAATGTTAAATTCATATATTCTCTCACACTGGTGATTTACAATGTGCATCAGAAACGCTCCACCTCTATGATACTCATGAAGATGTTGGAAGCAATTGCTTAGTTGCAGAGGTTCTGAATACTTTCTGTATGGTCTGGTCCTGATAGTGACTGTCGCTCAGCATGTTTTGTCACTATTACAGGCCTCTTCATTCACTGTAGCAGTTTTTTCCTGTTGTTTCTGTACGATCATTTCTCCCTATGTTCAAACAAGAAAGTTTTTGTTTTCTCTGATGTGCTGAAGGGTCTCAATGAGTAGCTAGAATGTGCTGATTTTCCCTTCCAATAGAGTCACGAGTTGTAGTCGGTGAAATTTTCCAGCAAGAAGACACATTCCACATGCAATGCAGCAGATGACTACCTCCATCACTGCTGTTTTTTCTTTTCATCATTTTTTTGTGCAATATCTGTATAATATCTCACTGTATGGTTCAAGATTGTTGCCTCACCAAACCCATCTTCCTTTTCATTGAAGCACCTTCAGCAAAGGCTGCTGGGAAAGTACAGTGCCTGGGCGCATTATACGCTGCTTTCAGCATACGCTGAAAGCAGCGCTTGAAGAAGCCGCGGAGCGTGCCGGAAGAAACACAGAAGAAGTATGCCGCCACCACCCCATGCCGCTGTGAGCACAAGCCCCATTACTTGTAATGGGGCTCGAGCATACACGCTTTTTTCTTTTACGCAGGGGGGTCCGGAACGGATCCCCCACGTAAAAGAAGGGTGCACTGTATGTAGATGAGCTGCTAAACTCTCAGAACACTGCCTCCTGGTCCATGGCTTGAAAGCTTGCTGCTTCACCAAACCTAGCTTTCTCTTTGCTTATGGTATTTTCAGCAGATGCTGCTGGGAAAATACACAGATGAGCTACTAAACTCCAATTTCTGCCTCCGGGTTGTCCTTCCCACACCTATCCACTTTTGAAGATGAGGAAATTTGCTCTCTTCAGTGTGCTGGGACTTCTCCTTTTCTCCAAGGATTCTCAAAGATGATAGACAGTGGCTCTGAGATTGCAAATTCCTTTATTACCTTTAGATGAAGTTCCTCTGGCCCTGGAGGAGCCTTATAAGAAACAGTTGTCTTGTGACTGGCTCGACTGCCACGGCAGGCATTTCTGAAATGCCAACAACAGTCTATCAAAGGTCCAAATGTACCAGCCCAAGGTTGGGACCTCCAAACTACATTATAAAAAACCAACCAACCTCTGAATTCCAGAAAACGGTGGAATTCCAAGAGAAGCAAGACACCCCAGTGAATGCATTTGCAAACTAACAATCACACAAGTTAAAGAGCTTTACATTGGGCCTACGGTATCATGTACTAGTGATCTGCAATTCAGACGACCCAACAATTATTGTCCAGTTAGTTTGACATCTAAACCAGGAAAGATTCTAGAGCAGATCATTAAACAGAGAGTCTGTGAACATCTAGAAAGCAAAGCCATCACAAAAAGTCAACATGGGTTTCAGAGAAAGAAGTCATGCCAGACAAATCTTATCTCATTTTTGATAAAAATTACCAGCTTGTTAGATGAAGGGAATGATGTGGCTATAGTATATCTTGATTTCAGTAAGGCCTTTGACAAAGTTCCCCATGACATCCTTGCAAACAAGCATGTAAAATGTGGGCTAGACAAGGCAACTGTTACATGGATTTGTAATTGGATGACTGACCGAAGCCAAAGGGGGCTCAACAATGGCACTCCTTTTCATCCTGGAGAGAAGTGATCAGTGGGGTTTCACAGGGCTCTGTCCTGGGCCCAGTGCTATTCAACATCTTTATCAATGGACTTGGAGGACAAATTGGGGGCATACTTATCAATTTGCAGATGACATCAAACTGGGGAGTAGCTAATACTCCCGAGGACAGGATCAAAATTCAAGATGACCTGAATAGACTAGAAAGTGGGCCCAAAGCTAACAAAATGAATTCAACATGGGAAATGTAAGGTACTGCACTTAGGGCGGAAAATGAAATGCACAGATATAGGATGAGCGACACCTGGCTGAATGAAACTACATGTGAAGGGATCTGGGAGTCCAATAGAACCACAAGTTGAACATGAGTCAACAGTGTGAAGCAGCAGCTAAAAAAGCCATGCAATTCTAGGCTGCATCAATAAAAGTATAGTGTCTAGATCAAGGGAAGTAATAGTGGCCACTATTCTGCTCTGGTCAGGCCCCACCTGGAATATTGTGTCCAGTTCTGGGCCCACAATTCAAAAGGATAGAAAGGACATAGAACTGGAGTGTGTCCAAGGAGGGCGACTAAAACGGTGAAGGGTCTGGAAACCAAGCCCTATTATTATTATTATTTATTTATTATTATTATTATATTAACCTTTATTTATAAGCTCTGTAAATTTACACAGCGCTGTACATGCAATCTTTTTATTAGACGGTTCCCTGCCCTCGGGCTGACATCTAAAAAAGACATGAAACAGAGGAGAAGGGAGTGGTGGAGGGAAAGGGTGAGAGGTCCCGCAGTTCCTCTCTACCTCCAAGGCCTGGACCAGGCAGTGGATGGAGGGAGGGCTTGGCTTCATAATGAATGGTTAATCATTTTCCAGGGAAAATACATACTCTAAAGTAGGATAATGCATATATACATAGCAATACAGGAAATGGTTTGTAAACAGGCACTAAAATAACATCAAACAGTAAGCGACAATTATGCAATGCCTGGGAGGCTACTCTGAACAGGATGGTTTTCAACTCCATTTTGAAGCTGGTTAAAGAATGATGGCTCTTGCTTGTGGGGGAAGAAGGTTCCAGGAGTGAGGGGCAGCAAGTGAAAAGGGCAAATCCGGGATGGGGCAGAGGAAATCCTGGGCTGAGACAGCAGACCTTGACTACCAGAACGGAGGGCCTTAGTGGGAAGGTGAGGAGAAAGAAGGTCTGATAAGTAAGGAGGGGCCAGTCCATGGAGGGCTTTAAATGTCGACAGCAGAGCTTATACTGAATGCGGAAAGGGAGGGGGAGCCAGTGAAGGGATGCCAACACAGGAGAGATGTGGTCAGAGCGGTGGGCGGATGTGATAATGCGTGCAGCTGAATGCTGGACAGAGATTAAAGGACGGAGGTGAGAAAGAGGAAGCCCAGCCAGGGGACATTACAGTAATCAAGTTCTGCGATCACTAGGGCATGGACCAGGATCTTGGCAGTAGAGGCGGAGAGATATGGTCGATTTTGGCAATATTGTACAAAAGAATCTACAAGCCTTGGCTGTGGTCTGGTCTGAGGGATACACGACAGAGAAGAGTCAAAGATAAAACCAGACTGCGGGCTTGCTGGACTGGTTGAATAAAATGTGTCCACAGAGACAGAAAAGGAGAGTTGAAGGGTGGCTTAGGAGGAAAGACAAGAAGCTCGTCTTGGATATGTTGAGCTTCAAACACCAATGGCGCATCCACTGCGAGACAGCTGTGAGGCAAGACGAAACTTGCTGTTCAAGCCTTGGAGAAATGTCAGGGGCGGAAAGATACAGCTGGGTGTCATCGGCATACAGATGGTAGGAAAAGCCAAAGAGCCATGATTTTCCTAAGGACAGTGTGTAGAGAGAAAACAGAAGGGGACCCAGAACAGAGCCCTGGGAACTCCAACAGATAAGGATCGGAGAAGAAGAGTTTGACCCCCTGCAACTACTGCAAAAGATCTGCCAGACAAGTAAGATCTAAACCAGTCGAGAACAGAGTCTGAGAACCCAAGGTCAGAGAGTATGTCAATTAGGAGACAGTGACCAACAGTGTCAAAGGCTGCAGACAAATCAAGAAGGATGGAACAGAGTAAAGGCCATTAGCCTTGGCCTGTAAAAGGTCATTCGAAATCTTAGTGAGAGCTGTCTCTGTAGAATGCCTTGGGCGGAAACCAGACTGAAAGGGATTGAGGATGGGGTTGGTTTCAAGAAACTCAAGACACGCGAATAAACAACCTGTTCCAAAACCTTAGAAAAAGGGGAGAAGAGAAATCAGACGATAGCTAGACAAGAGGAGGGGTCAAGAGAAGGTTTTTTCAGAATTGGGGAAATGAGAGCATGTTGAGTCCGACGGGAAGAAGCCTGTAGAGAGAGAAGATTGAGATATGGAGGAGCGAGGGCAGAAAGGGGAGCTTAGAGATTAGAAGAGGAGTAGGAATTGGATCAAGAGAACAGTTGCAGGTTTGGAAGAGTTCAGAGTGTAGAGGTTCATCCAAAGGGACGGAGGAAACACAGAAAATTTGTTAGGCGAGGGTGATAGAAGATTAAGAGCAGAAGAGGATCGGTCGGGGGGTGGGACTATCTCGAGCGAGTAGTCATTAGGAGAATGATGAAGAGACAGGAGGAGAGGAGGTTTAAGCAAAGTGTTGAAGGTGGAGAACAAACGCTGCGGGGCCTCTCATTGGCGGGATCAATGATTTGTAATATTCTGTTTTGCCATAGACAAGGCACGTGAGAAGGAAAAAAGAACAAATTTGATGGATAAATCAGCCCACTCTTTGGACTTTCTCCAAAGATGTTCGGCCGCTCTAGAGCGACCGGAGAAACTTAATGTTGGGGGTAAGCCAGGGCTGAGCCTAGTCTTAGAGGAAGAAGTGCATACAGAGACAGGCAAAAGGTCGAGAGTTGAGGAAAGACATTGCTGATCAGCAGACTCCCCGCAGATTTAGGGAAGAGAAAGATGAATCCGGGTCAGACCAAGATGGTTAGAGTCAACAGATTGAAGATCACGAAAATGGCGTTGAATAGTATGGCGAGGAGGAGGAGTATAAGTAAGAGCAAAGGAGATATTGGTGCTTTCTGCACCGGCTTGGGACGTCCTCCGGACGTCCCATTTTAAAAAAGGGGCGTCTCTTATAGACGCCCCTGGGCCTAGTACGGACTCCGTCCGTACAAGATGGCGGCGCCCCTTTACTGGCGCCGCCATCTTTACGTACTGGACCACAGCGTCCAACGTGTCGCGCCGCTTGTGACGTAGCGAGACGCCCCTGCGCCCGCTACGTCGCAAACGCGCGGTAAAGAAGCTCCATTTTGGAGCTTCTTTTTTCGGTCCGCGCGGGAGTCGGGCCGTCTGAAGGCTCCGGCTCCCCCGCAGACCTACTGGCGGCGGCGGCAGACCGCCGCAAAGCGGCGGTCTGTACCCCGCCTTCATGATGATCAGATAGTGGAAAGTCAAGTGCCCAGGTAGTCAGAAATGGCGCAGTTTGCAGCAAGAACTAGGTCAAGACAGTGACCAAGAGAATGAGTTGAAGAGTTGGAGTGTGGTTGGAGGCCAAAAGAAGCTAGCAGAGTTAAGTGAAAGTCGTAGGGTTATTGGAATCGTCAACGTGGATATTGAAGTCACCTAGGATCAGGTGGGACTGAATTTGAAGAAAGAATGTCAGCCATGTTCAAAGTCTGAGAGAAACTGGTTGGCAGAGCCAGGAGGGCGATAGATAACTGCGACCCGGGGCTGTACAGGAGAAAAGAGTCTAATAGGATGAAATCAAAAGAAGAGAAATGATAGCTGGGGGAAAGATAGAACTTGAAACTGGCAGGAATTAGATAGCAAGATAACCAACCCCTCCTCCTCGACCCTCAGGACAGCTTCTGTGGGTGAAGGGAGGACCACCAAAAGAAAGGGCAGCGGAGGGTAGCAGTCTCATGGGCTGGGAGCCAGGTTTCGGTGAGAGCGAGGAGGTGAAAGGATTTGAGAGAAAAAGGTCATGAATTGCTGTTGCTTTAGGGCAGCAGAGCGGCAGTTCCAGAGGGTACAGAGGAAGGGAAGCAGGGAGACAGGAGAGGCCGAATGGGGATCAGGTTAGGAGAAATGTGTGGAGCCATGGGAAGGATGGGGTTCACAGAGAAAAGAGAGAGGTGTAGCTGGCTCTCTTACTGAGGTGGTAAAGGAGGAACGACTTAGGGGTTGGGATGTTTAGCCTGGAGAACAGAAGGTTAAGAGGTGATATGATAGCCCTGTTTAAATATTTGAAGGGATGTCATATTGAGGAGGGAGCAAGCTTGTTTTTCTGCTGCTCCAGAGACTAGACCCGGAACAATGGATTCAAGCTACAGCAAAGAGATTCCACCTCAACATTAGGAAGAACTTCCTGACAGTAAGGGCTGTCCAACAGTGGAACACACTCCCTTGGAGTGTAGTGGAATCTCCCTCCTTGGAGGTCTTTAAACAGAGGCTGGATGTCCATCTGTCGGGGATGCTTTGATGTGGATTTCTTGCATAGAGGGGGTTGGATAGAATGGCCCTTGCGGTCTCTTCCAACTCTATTATTCCATGATTCTATTACCATATATCTCCACAACCCATATTTTTCAATGATGTTGCATGCAAGTGGATGTGCTGATGGAGACATGCACACATGGCCACCCACTGAATAATATGTGGCTTAAACATTTGCATTGTTTTTCATCTCCAGTGGGGTCCTGCAACCAAACCACAACAGATAAGAAAGTACCACTGTATGTGCTTTATCTCATTTCTACCACATGAAAGAAAGAAATTACTGATAAGACAGAATTGCTTACAATAAACAAAGTTTTGGTTGGCCCATCATGCTGAGAGATGTTCCTGATCATTTTCATCAATAGTGGATCCTTGAATTTCAGTGCTCTCTTCATCAGCATCTTCAGCCCATTTCCTAGGTCGAAAAATATCAAGGATAGAAGAAAGCAGTATCAACCAGTTATGATTTGTATATTAACAAAAAGAAAATCCATTCTGTTTATATGACGACAGAGCTTGGTGAACAGGCTTAGAAAACAGGGGTGTTTCATGGGGGAGTCTGCACCAACTGCATGTTGGTAACCCTATTGAAAGAGAAGGTACAGTAGCTGGAGGCCCAGGGTACGTACACTTCAAATATTAGGGAGAAAGAGGTTTTCCTGGACAGAGTGGAATGGGCTATCCTTGATGGGGAACATAGAGAGGGATTTTTTTGGGGAGGAGGTCCGTTCCCATACACAGGAGGTAGACAGTTGGATGAGTGTGACACACATAAGTAGAAAAACCAGAGATCATTCAGTGAACTTGCAGCTGCAGAACCAATTTAAATTATCTCCCATATCAGGGATGACTAGGGAGAGAAGCAGGGCCAGTCCTCAGCAAAAGTGCAGGAGACCTTGTTAGAATCAGCACACAGAATAGTCACTGCTAAGGCTCAGAGGAGGCGCGTAGTGGTCATGAGAGACTCCTTGTTGAGTAGTACAGAAAGTGTTTTGTAGGCCTGAAAAGATGTCTTGGGAGGTGTGTTCTCTCCCTGGGGCAACAATCCATAATGTGACAGTGAGGCTGACAAGACTTGTCAAGCCTATTCATCATTACCCTTTCTCTTTTTTTTTCACATGAAAACCAATGATAGAAGGCACAGCCTTCAGAATAGCATATGGGATTAGGAGGTCCTGGATAGGAAGCTACACAGATGCATAGGTTGTTATCATAGAATCATAGAGTTGGAAGAGACCACAAGGGTCATCCAGTCCAACCCCCTGCCATGTAGGAAATTCAAATCAAAGCATCCCTGACAGATGGCCATCCAACCTCTGCCTAAAGACCTCCAAGGAAGGAGACTCCACTACACTCTGAGGGAGTGTGTTCCATTGTCAAATAGACCTTACTGTCAGGAAGTTCCTCCTAATGCTGAGATGGAATCTCTTTTGCTGTAGCTTGCACCATTGTTCCTGGTCCTGTTCTCTGGAGCAGCACAAAACAAGCTTGTTCGCTCCTCAAATGACATCTCTTCAAATATTTAAACAGGACTATCATATCACCTCTTAATCTTCTTTTCTCCAGGCTAAACATCCCAGTTCCCTAAGTCATTCCTCATAGGGCATGGTTTCCAGACCCTTCACCATTTAGTCACCCTCCTTTGGACACGCTCCAGTTTCTCAATGTCCTTTTTAAATTGTTGTGCCCAGAACTGGACACAATATTCCAGGTGGGGCCTGACCAAAGCAGAATACAGTGGCACTATTACTTCTCTAGATCTAGTTACTATACTTTTATTGATGCAGCCTAAAATTGCATTGGCCTTTTTAGCTGCCGCATCGCACTGTTCACTCATGTTCAACTTGTGGTCTACTTGGACTCCTAGATCCCTTTCACATGTAGTCTCATTCAGCCATCTCATCTTTTCTCCCAGTTGCAGCCATGCAGGGACGTATCCATGATTTTGGGAAGGGGGGTTGTCCAGACTAAGTGCCACCATTTTGAGAGGCTAAGAGCCCCCCCCCCCAACACAGAAAGAGGGTTGAGCGTTTACCTCAGAAAAGGGAAAGTGGAGGGGAAGGAGAGGAGGGGGATGCTCCACTTCAGCACCATGCCAAGGGCTCCTCAGGTTCACTCAGGGGAAAGGAGAGGCAGGAGAGTTGTCTTTTGCAGAGAAGGAAAATAAAGCAAGCCGGGGCAGGGAAGTTTTTGAGTTAGTGGAGAAGTTTGCCCTTGGAGTGAAGGGAACGAGAGGAAAAGAGAAAAGAGGACTTGCTCTCTGGCATCCTCCTCTCAGGGGCTTCCACTGCCCTCGCGCCTTCCCCAGTCTTACTGAATGTTGCCAACAAGCCTCAAAGATATTCCCCAGAATGTACATACAGGCACTTTATTAGTCTTATAAGGTTAAAACTTGTTCAATATTAGCAGCATATTTTTTTATAAGTTAGGCCTAAACCTTGACAAAATAATAACAATATAAATGCATATAATATGATAAACGGAGAGCAATATGAAAAATTATTTAAATATTAGTCCTGTTTACAGGGTTAAAAACAGGGTATCTTTACAAACTTGTCTCAGTGCCTCAATTGTTTGTTGTAGTTTATATTGATTTGAAGTGAATGGAACGTTGGTTCTTACCTGATATACGTCCCTTTCCAGCAGAGAAGATCCGAGCATCCTTAATATTGGGCAGCGCCGCCCACTGGCACCTGGTAGGCAGGGAGAGACAAAGCATAGACAAAACACACCAGGGGCCTGACCCCACCTCGATGGGCAGAGCGACCCCTAGGAGACCCCAGTCGATGACCAGCCAAACCACTAGGGCCCCGTCAGACAAAGCTGGAAAACCTCCTGAAAAAAAATGGCTGTTTTGAATTTAGAGGAATAACCGGGTCACCCCTTTAATGCGGCCTGTCACCGACCTGGATGGTTAATGCCAACAGAAGCGCAGGGTGGGGAGGATGCTCGGATCTTCTCTGCTGGAAAGGGACGTATATCAGGTAAGAATCAACGTTCCATTTCCCAGCAGAGAAGGATTTACAAAAGCCACCCACTGCTAGGGAGGGCCTGCTGGCATGGAGGCCAAATCAGGGACAATCTGCTGTAATACCCTCTGGCCAAAGGCCGCCTCAGCTGATTGAAAGGTCTCGAGCTTCTAGTGCTTGACAAAGGTAGAGGGCGATTTCCAGGTGGCCGCCCTACATATCTCTGCTAGAGGTGCATTGGTAGACAGTGCTGCAGAGGTAGTCACGCTCCTAGTGGAGTGGGCAGTGATGTCCTCAGGAGGGCTAAGACTTCAGGTCTTGTAGCATGAGGCAATGCACTCTCTGATCCACCTGGCAAGGGTAGAGACCGAGACCTTTTTACCCTTGGACCTCAGCTGAAAGGAAACAAACAGGGCCTCGGACTTTCTGAAGGTCGCTGTTCTCTTGAGATAAATCTTGATAGCTCTGCGCACGTCTAGGGTGTGCCAGATCTTTTCTAACTCTTTGGCTGAGGGCAGGAGGATGGCAGCACAATGTCCTGAGAGGTATGGAAGACCAAATTCACTTTCGGAATGAAAGTTGGATCTGGCCGAAGCAGGACGGAGTCTGGATGGATGAGGCAGAGTTATTTTCTGGTTGACAAGGGCGCCGATCTCTGAAACGCGTCAAGCTGACGTCACTGACATCAAAATCAGCGTCTTGAAAGTCAGGAATTTGAGAGGAGCCTCTCTCAGTGGCTCGAACGGATGTATTGTCAGGGTCCTGAAGATCTTACGAAGATCCCACGACGGGAACCGGTTTCTTGTTGGAGGCGCCCTGTTGAAGACTCCCTTGAGAAGTCTGCCAATGTGGGGATGGTTGGACATTTTGGCCGCCTCCTCATGTGGCAGGATGGAGGTGATTGCAGCCACTTGTCTTTTTACCGTGTTAGGGCGGAGGCCCTGGTCAAAACCATCTTGAAGAAATTGTATCAGAGTAGGGATCGAGAACCGAACGAAGTCCTTCTTTTTACATTTGCACCATCTACGGAAGGCCCTGAATGTGTATTCGTAAAATTTGATGGTTGACGGTCGCCTGGAAGCCAGGATGGAATCTATTACTTCTGCGGAGTAGCCATAACTGGATAGCATGTGGCGCTCAATCTCCAAGCATGAAGACGAAGCCAGGCTGGGTCTGGATGGTGAACCTGGCCTTGGGATAGGTCTGGTCTGATCGGAAGAGGCATGCTCTGCGATGACAGGATGAGAATCTCTGAGAACCAAGGGCCATGCTGAGGCCACCAGGATCACTTCTGACCTGGTTCTCTGAATCCTTGACAGCAGCTTCGTCAGCAGCGCGACTGGGGGGAAGGTGTAGAGGAGGCTCGGCGGCCAATGACAGTTGAGAGCGTCTAGGTCTTCTGCTCCCTCAGTCTGGAACCTCAAGAAGAATCTGGGGGTCTTGGCATTTATCGGGGAGGCAAACAAGTCCGCGACTGGGTGAACAAACCTCGCCACGATCAGTTGAAACACCTCTGGGTGAAGACTCCATTCTCCGTGGTCTAGGTCGGTTCAACTTAGCCAGTCTGCCTTGAAGTTTAACTGACCCTGAAGGTGTTCAGCCTCTAAGGACAGCAGGTTGACCTCCGCCCAGGTCAGGAGGGTCGTGATCTCGTCCCCCCTTGATGATTTACATGGGCTTTTGCCGTGACGTTGTCCGTCCTTATCATGACTGGCTTGTGGAGAACCTGGTCTTTGAAGGCTAGCAAGGCTAGGCGAATCGCTCTGAGCTCCAGCCAGTTGATGCTGTGAGCCTGTTCTTCTTTGTTCCACCAGCCCTGGGCAAGGTGCGGTCCGCAGTATGCCCCTCAGCCTCGAAGACTGGCATCCGTGGTAATCTGGATTTTGTCCATCACCCAAATGGGGTGACCCTTTGAAGTCAACCAAGATATCCACCAATGGAGGGACCGACGAACCTTGTCTGGAACCAGGATCATCTTGTGTCTCTTGAGTGCGATGGCCCGTTGGTGAGGAAGGAGCAGCCACTGAAGAGGCCTGGCGTGAAACCTCGCCCAAGGGAGGCAGTCGATGGCCGCGATCATCAGGCCCTGAAGTTGAGTCAACAACTGGAGGCTTGGTTGAGGCGACTCGAGGACCTTCATTGCTGTTCGCTGAATGGACACTACATGGACACTGTCCCCCAACTGGGTGTCTATCTGAGCGCCCAAGTGTCAGATCTGTTGACTGGGACAGAGAGTACTCTTTTCCATGTTGACCAGGAATCCATGGTCCTTCAGGGATTTGAGGATCTTGGTGGTGTTGAGAACGCCCTGGTGGCAGCATTGGGACTGGATCAGAAGGTCGTCCAAGTATGGGTGAATGTGAATCTTGAGTGACCTCCAATGTGCAACCAGGGCCACCAGGACCTTGGTGAAAACTCTGGGGGCTGAAGCAAGACCAAAGGGGAGCGCCCTGTATTTGAAATGGCGACTGCCATACCTGAAGTGGAGGAAATGACGGGAAGACAGATGGATAAGGATATGCAGACAGGCATCCCACAAGTCCAGAGAAGAGAGAAAATCGTTGGGTTGTAGACTGTCTAGGATGGTCTTGAGCATCTCCATTCTGAACTTTTTCTTTTGGATGAACTGGTTGACACCCCTCAGGTTGAGGATAGCTTTCTATTTCCCATACTTTTAGGGGATGAAGAAGAAGGTCGAATAGCAGCCTAGTCCCCTCTGACTCACAGGGACCAGTTCGATGGCTTGAAGGGCGACGAGTTGGTCGATGGCTTCCAGCAGGAGGTGATGCTTTTCGCGATCATTGGACTCGGGAGAGGATGTGAACATGTCGCGAGGGGTACGATGGAATTCTATCTTGTAGCCATGGCGAACCCTGTCCAGGACCCACCTGTCCGTGGCTGAGTTTTCCCACACGTGTCCAAATCCCTGAAGGCAGCCCCCTACTGGAGGGACCCCATCATGACTGTTGGCTTTTTCGTGGTTGTTTGGACCCTCCTCCCGATTTGGGGGAGAAAGCGGACTGATTTTGTTTGGAGAACTTGGAGTCTCCCCAGCGAGGCTTGTTGGATCTGGACTCCCTGGCTTGGAAAGAGTTAGAGTAGGATCGGGAGGGACGAAAAGAAGAACGCTGTCTGAACTGCCTTTTGTCATCCTTCTTTTTGATTGAGGGCAAAGCCTTCTTTTTGTCTTTGCCCTTCACCAAAACAGGTTCAAGGGACTCTCCAAAAAGCTTTGTGCCTAGGTAGGGGGTGAAGGCTAGATTCTGCTTTGACTTGGAGTCAATGCTGCAGTTCTTTAGCCAGAATTGATGTCTAACAGCTATGGCCGCCGCCTGAGCTCGGGCGCACTGCTGAACCGTGTCAAGGGTGCCATATGCCCCGAAGGTGAGAGCCTTGGTAATTTTGTTGATGGTCTGTCTGACCCTGGTATCTGTGCAGGACAACATGTCCAGGAGATCTTTGGACCACTGGAGAGAGGCTCGCATCACCATGGAGACAGTGGTGGCAGCTCTAATTGCTATGGAAATGGCCTCCTGAGTCTTTTTGAGGGCCCCTTCGGCCCTTATATCCTCTGGACTCCTGAGCATGTCCTCGCCATCTCTGGTGAATACGGCCGAGGAGACCAAGGAAGAAACAGGAGCGTCCACCAGGGGGACCTTGAGCCTATCCATAACACTCTGTTGGAGAATGTATTATTTGAGAGTGATGCTGTGGTTGGGCCTACTCGCAGCTGGCCTGTTCCATTCCTCCCTAATAACCTGCATGATGTTGTAGGGGCATGGGATTTCCTCGACTGAAGGGGCTGTGACCGGGAACAGTTCCTCGCCCACCTTGGGGAGGTCAGAATCCTGGCCGGGGGCCTGGGAGGAGGGCAAGCTAATTCCCAGGATTTCTGTGGTCTTTATAATTAGAGGAAGATAGTCCTCCGGTCTGAAAAGCCGAGAAGATAAGAGGGCATCCTTGGGCTCATCCTCCTCTCCCTCCGATAGCTCACCCTCTTCGAGCTCGGAAGCCATGGAGCCTAAACTAACGGACCCCTCATCATCGGATGAGTGGGATGACTGAGGGCGCTTGCGCTTATTGGACTCCTTGGCAAACCTGGCCCGCTTGGTAGGGGGGCGGTTTGATCTTTCCAAGTCGGAGACAGAGTGAGAGGCATCCTCCTCCTCTCTGGACTCGGAGGAGGTTCGGTTCAGGGGTGGGGCTGACCGGGTCTCCCTGAGATGGGGTGTGCACCTCTCAATGGAACTGTCTGTTGACGCCCCCGGAGGCCCTCCGCGGGGCTGATCGTCGGCCCTGGCTTGGGCCTGGCCGGCCCTCTCAGGGGCCGCCTGGGAGCTGGAGGATGAGGAGGCAGACAGAGGCAAGTTGCGGCTGTTGGCCAGCATGGGGGGGTCACTGTCCTCCGTGGTATTGCCGTTGCCGCATGGAGGGGCCTCTGACTCGTCACCAACATGGCGGCGCCCATAGGTGTCCACGTGACTGGGTCCAAGATGGCGACTGCCATCCCGATCCACGTGGCCAAGATGGCCGCCCCTTGGGGACCCACGCGGTTAGCATGGACGCCCCCATTGGCCTCCACGTGGGGAAGATGGCCGCCCCCATAGGCTGGAGGAAAAAATCCGCCCCCTGTGGCTGCGAGACAGCCGCAGGGATCAGCAGACCAAGCGGCGGGACATGGGGAAGGTAGGCCCTCTCCCGTTCGCAGGCGCCGGGTGGCGGCGTGGGGAGGGCCTGGGAAGGGGCAGCCCCCGACCACCCGGCGAGAAGGAAAAAACCCAGTGGGCAAAGGGACTGGCCCCCCACCCCAGTAAGGTGCTGGGGATTGGAGCCCTCAGTGCTGTGGGTTCCCCTTCTCCCTGGGAAGCCCTGGCGATGGCTGGGGGTCCCTGATCCAGAAGGGAGTGGAGTCAGCGGATGGCCTCCGGCAGGGGAGGGTTACTCACCTCCCCTGGAAGATGTGCCTCCATTGTGGGTTCTCCCTCTTCCGACCGTGACCGGGTCGGTTGGGGCGCCCTGGCCTCATTAGCGGGCTGCAGGGATGGTTCCCCAGCCCGCTTTGGGTCTGCCTCGGCACCCTGGGGGGTTGCTGTCGGAGCCTTGGAGCACGCATCCGGCAGAGCTGGGGCTGGCTGGGGCTGGGTGGAGGCGAACTCACCCGCTGTTGTGGCTTCCTGTATGTCTGCCATAGTCCCGAGAGAGGAGGGAGGGAAAGAACAGGGTAAGGAGGGAATGAGGGAAAAGGAAGGAAAAAAGGTCAAACCAGGAGTCTGGGGAGCAAGTCTTGGATCGCTGAATAGGTTGGTTGAAAAAAGAGGAAAGCAACACACACGCATCCTACCAGGAGCTAGGCAGGAAGAAGACTGGGGCCCTAGCGGTTTGGCTGGTCATCGACTGGGCTCTCCTAGGGGTTGCTCCGCCCATCGGGGTGGGGTCAGGCCCCTGGTGTGTTTTGTCTATACCTTGTCTCTCCCTGCCTACCAGGTGCCAGTGGGCGGTGCTACTCAATATTACGGAGGCTCGGCTCCTTCTCTGCTGGGAAATAAGTCTAAACACACACACAAGAAGGTCAAAAAAGTCTTAGGGCTTACAAAATAACAGCAAGTCATATGCTCTCAGCCTCTGAGGATGGCAATGGCAAAACCCCATTTGTTTTACAAAAATGACCCTGTCATTACATGGCAGGTTTGGGCTGGATTAGATGACCTCCCAGGGACAGAGCAGGAGACCCTGGGAGTACCACCAAAGGGAACAGTCGCTGCTAAGCCTCAAAGGAGGTGTGTGGTGGTCGTGGGGGACTCCTTGCTGAGAGGCATTGAACCGGTGGTTTGCAGGACTGAAAAGATGTCTCGGGAGGTGTGTTGTCTCCCTGGGGCAAAGATCTGTGATGTGATAGAGAGGCTGACAAGACTTGTCAAGTCTACTGACCATCACTCCTTTCTTTTGTTTCTTGTGGGAACCAATGATACTGCAAGGCACAGCCTTCAGAATATCATAAGGGATTATGAGGCTTTGGGTAGGAAGTTGAAAGAGGTGGATGAACAGGTTGTCTCCTCATCTTTTTTCCCAGTTGAAGGGCATGGTCCAGGAAGAGAGAAGAAAATAGCGGATATAAACAACTGGCTCCGTAGATGGTGCCGCCAAGAATGGTATGGATTCTTGGATCATGGACTGAGGTTCCATGAGGAAGGACTTCTGGCAAGAGATGGGTTGCATCTCACACCAGTTGGCAAAAACGTTTTTGCCAATAGTCTCAAGAATTTGATCAGGAGGGCTTTAAACTGAGTTATGTGGGGGACGAAGAAAGCAGGGATGGAGAAATAGCCAAACTGTCATAGAGGGAAAAAGACAAACAGTTCAAGGACCCAACAGTGGGAGAAAAAATGTTTGAACAGGCAGCAAGTAAAGGGAACACATAGTCTTAAATGTATCTACTACACTAATGCACAGCATATAGGAAATAAGCAAGCTGAACTTGAACTCCTAGTACAACAAAGCAAATATGATATAATAGGCCTCACTGAAACCTGGTGGGATAAGTCTCATGATTGGAATGTAGGATGTTTTCAAGAGAAATAGGCCAAACAGAAAGGGAGGAGGAATAGCCTTATAAGTCAGGGACATTTACACCAGTGAAGAGATACAGGACATTGTTCCTGGAAGCCAGGTGGAGAGCATCTGGATAAAAATTAAAGGGGAGGGAAACAACAAGGATGTTATTGTGGGAGTCTACTACAGACCCCCGAGTCAGACGGAGGAATTGGATGATGTTTTTCTAGAACAGATGACCACACACTCCGAAAGGAGAGATGTAGTAGTGATGGGTGACTTCAACTATCCTGATATTTGCTGGAATTCAAATTCAGCCAAATCCTCAAGGTCTAGCAGATTCCTCACTTGCCTTGGAGACAGTTTCATTGTCCAAAATGTGGAAGAGACAACAAGGGGGCCAGCTATTTTGGATCAGATCCTAACCAACAGGGATGACCTAGTTAATGGAGTGCAAGGGGTGGGATCCTGAGGTGGAACTGATCATGTTCTCCTGGAGTTTGTTATACAATGGAAAGGAGAAGCCAGGCATAATCAGACACGCCTTCTAGATTTCAGGAGAGCGGATTTTAGTAAACTTAGAGAAATACTGGGGGTGATCCCATGGTCAGGAATACTAAAAGAGAAGGGAGTTCAAGACGGATGGGGCTTTCTCAAAGGTGAGACACTGAAGGCACATTTTCAAACAGTTCCAATGAGGAAGAAAAATGGGAGGTGTCTCAAGAAACCAGGATGGATCACTAAGGAACTTTCAACTGAGCTAACTTTTAAACGGAGCATGTATAAGAAATGGAAAAATGGGGAAATCACCAAACAGGAATTCAAACAAATAGCAAGCACATGTAGGGGTAAAGTCAGAAAAGCTACAGCGCAGAATGAACTCAGGCTTGCTAGAGAGGTTAAAAACAATAAAAAGGGCTTCTTTGGATATGTCCGCAGCAAAAGGAAGAAAAAGGAAACGGTAGGGCCACTCCATGGAGAAGATGGCAAAATGCTAACAGAAGACAGAGAAAAGGCAGAATAACTCAACACCTTCTTTGCCTCAGTCTTCTCAGAAAAGGAAAAGAGTGCTCAACCTGAAGATAATGGAGCAGAAGACAGAACAGGGGAATTTCAGCACAGAATAAGTAAAGAGATAGTAGAGGACTAACCTTGTTAATCTAAAGAATTTAAGTCTCCAGGACTAGATGAACTACATCCAAGGATATTAAAAGAGCTGGCAAGTGTAATATCGGAGCCATTGGCAATAATCTTTGAGAACTCCTGGAGAACAGCAGACTGGAGGAGGGCAAATGTTGTCCCCATCTTCAAAAAGGGAAAAAAGAGGATGCCAACAACTATTGTCCAGTTAGTCTGACATCTAAACCCGGAAAGATTCTAGAGCAGATCATTAAACAGAGAGTCTGTGAACATCTAGAAAACAATGCCATCACTAAAAGTCAACATGGGTTTCAGAGAAAGAAGTCATGCCAGACAAATCATTTTTTGCTAAAATTACCAGCTTGTTAGATGAAGGGAACACTGTGGATATAGTATATCTTGATTTCAGTAAGGCCTTTGACAAAGTTCCCCATGACATTCTTGCAAACAAGCTTGTAAAATGTGGGCTAGACAAGGCAACTGTTACATGGATTTGCAATTGGTTGACTGACCGAAGCCAAAGGGGGCTCAACAATGGCTCCTTTTCATCCTGGAGAGAAGTGATCAGTGGGGTTCCACAGGGCTCTGTCCTGGGCCTAGTGCTATTCAACATCTTTATCAATGACTTGGAGGACAAAATTGGGGGCATACTTATCAAATTTGCAGATGACATCAAACTAGGGGGAGTAGCTAATACCCCAGAGGACAGGATCAAAATTCAAGATGACCTAAATAGACTAGAAAGCTGGGCCAAATCTAACAAAATGAAATTCAACATGGAGAAATGTAAGGCAACAGGGAGAAATGTAAGACAGGAGAAAAAAAAGGAAATGCATAGATATATTATGGGGGAATAACTCGCTTGACAACAGTACCCGTGAAAGGGATCTAGCAGTCCTAGTAAACCACAAGTTGAACATGAGTCAACAGTGTGTTGCAGCAGCTAAAAAAAACAATGTGATTGTAGGCTGCATCAATACAAATATAGTGTTTAGACTAAGAGAAGTAATAGCATCACTCTATTCTGCTTTGGTTAGGTCTCACCTGGAATACTGCATCCAGTTCTGGTCACCACAGTTCAAAAAGGATGTTGACAAGCTGGAGTGTGTCCAGAGCAGGGCAACATAAATGATGAAAGGTCTGGAAACCATGCCTTATGAACAGAGACTGAGAGAGCTGGCTATATTTAGCCTGAAGAAGAGATGGTTAAGACGTAATATGATAGCCCTGTTTAAATATTTGAAGGGGTGTCATATTAAGGATGGAGCAAGTTTGTTTTCTGCTGCTCCAAAGACTAGGACCCAGAGAAATGGATGCAAACTATAGGAAAAGAGATTCTACCTGAACACTAGGAAGAACCTCCTGACAGTCAGAGCTGTTTGACACTGGAATACACTCTCTTGGAATCTCTTTATTTGGAGGTTTTTAAGCAGAGGTTGGACGGCCACCTGTTGGGGGAGCTTTGATTGTGTGTTCCTACATGGCAGGGTGTTGGACTGGATGGCCCTTGAGGTCTCTTCCAACTCTATGATTCTATTACTTTTTTCCCCTATGCTTATACAAACATTGTGATTTATAATAATAAAAAAAAGATAGTGGTTTTTTTTACTATATCAAACATAACATTGATTTTTAAACAGAAGAATGCAAGGGAATGCAGGACAGGGTCCATGTAAACGGGTGAGAAGCAATATTAAAGATTAAATATTAAAGTAAAAGATTGTGTTTGGCCATACCTCTATGTAGATAAATCTTTGTTGTTGTTGTTGTTGTTGTTGTGTGCCTTCAAGTCATTTCCAACTTATGGTGACCCTAAGGTGAACCTATCATGGGATTTTCTTGGCAAGATCTGTTCAGAAGAGGGTTGCCCTGGCCGTTCCCTGAGGCTCAGAGAGTGTGACTTTCCCAAGGTCACCCAGTGGATTTTTGATGGCTGAGCTGTGAACTGAACCCTGATCTCCAGAATCACAGTGCAACATTCAAACCACTATGCCACACTGGCCCTCTAGATGAATCTAGACACTTTGAAAGTGATAACTAAGGGAGTTCTTAGGGTGTGTATTTTAAGGTTATTTCACATTTAACATTGGTCAAATTTAGTTAAATAATTTCCCCCTGTAACCTGCAGTATCAACTTCATCTATCAAGAGGCAGAATTCCCTGACCTCTCCCAGGGAAAGAAATGAAGCCAAACTTAGAATACTGATTTCTCCAGAGACTGACATTCTGTTTTTCTTCACAGAGCCTAAAACTCTTTAAATAATATGAGAGAGAGAGAGAGAGAGAGAGAATAGAAAGTTCTGTAGCCTGGCAAGGTGGGTGGGGGAAGGGGAACTGAGCAGATGGGGAAGGCCAGAATGGAGCACTGGGGTTGAGTGGAGAGAGAAAAAGTCAGAAAAGAAAAAAGGATGAGAGCTGCTCACTTGTTATTCATAGCTAAACAGTTAAATCATGCACGTTGTTCAACTTACCTTCGCAAATAAGTTGTACATTCCTCTTATTAGCAGCCAGATTAATGCAAAAGGAAATGAGCTCCAGGTCAACACGTTCATCAGGACATTCAAACAGCATCTTCATTAACTAACAACATATGGATTTAAAGCCGTTAGATTTGTCAGAAGAACAGCAACATAGCTGCAGCACTGAAGTAATTCCATTTTTCTTAAGAGGATGAGGAAATTTCTCCCCATGTACGGTAATAGATTCCATATTGGTTTTGTTTTCCTACAGAAACTTCTTGGTGGTGGTGATGGTGGTGTTTGCCTTCAAGTTATTTCTGACTTATGTCTGCACTAAGGAAAACCTATAACAGTGTTTTCTTGGCAAAGATCTTCAGAGGGGGTTTGCCACTGTCATCCTCTTAGGCTGAGACTGTGATGTTCCCGAGGTCACCCAGTGCTTTTCAGGGCCAAGCAGGGATTTGAACCTTGCTCTCCATAGTCAAGTGCTCAAACCTGGCTCTCTACAGAATGGCTCTCTTTCCCTGGCTCTCCCATCATGCTGGGTCTCTACAGAAACCTTTTAGGAACTGGCAAATGGAAATGGGAGCAGAGCCAGAGCCAACAAGTCTGAACAAAATAACTGTCCAGAAAAATCTAAACTCCCAACTCATAAACTGTCTAGCTTTGGGATGTGTAATGCCCTGTCTCTATCTAACTCAGTGAAAGCAATTCATGGACGAAACTAGAAAGTTTATTGGAAAATGTGAAGTCGAAGGCTTTCATGGCCGGCATCCAGTTTTTTGTGGGTTTTTTGGGCTACGTGGCCGTGTTCTAGAAAAGTTTACTCCTGAAGTTTTGCCAGCATCTGTGGCTGGTATCTTCTGAGAATTTTATTGAAAAAGATCAGCACAGCCTTTGCCATATCTGAGTTAAGAAGCTAAGTTTCACTTCTATACTCTGTCCAGATACACTCCCTTCCTTCCTTCACATTCCATTCCCATGAAAAGGCAGGCACTATATGACCTTAGTTCACACAGAACAATTACTCACAGCTGCTTACCTCCTTTCCCCTTACATTCAAGCTTCCAACATGGCTACAGCATAGCTAAGCAGGCCTAACTTTAACATGACAGAGGGGGCAGTGATGACTTCAGTTTTCATTTTACATTTTACTTGGAGCAAAGTGCAACATTATTGTATACAGATCAATGCAACTTCACCTTCAACATGTAATTAACTTTAGATGCTTCTCGTGACTGAGAAGCATCTAAAGAGTCAATATAATGGAGAATGCCTTAATGCAAAGTATGGTGATGGCAGTGTAAGGATTGATCTATTACTTTCCTGTGCTATACAATATTATTCAATAGCTAAAACTCTTTACCATGCTTAGGTAACAAGAATTAAAATAATAAACTACAGCATGTCTTAATACTAAGTAAAATCCTTTCTTAAAAATTAAAAATGTGCTGAATAAAAAAAAATCAATAGTACCATTAAGATTTCAAAAGTTGAAACACTTTAAAAAAACCTGAAGGATTAAAAAAAAAGAGGCCTGGCACTGAAAAGAACACAAGCTAGGCACTCTCTGGGGATAGTCAATGGAATCACTTCATTTGGCAACAGCACCCAGAAGCCCTCTGAGGATAATCTTAGGGCCACAACAGGTATATATAGGAGACAATTTTCCAGTAACCTGAGCCTAAGCCAATAGGCACTTCAATAGTTAATATGAGAATTGGATCTGGAGCCAGAGTAGAAGCTAGCAAAAAAATTAAAAAAGCTTTCTCGTTCAGGCTCTACTCCAGTGACCAGCAATGAAGCCTCTACTGCATAGCAGATTTTTTTTTAGGGAGAAAATAGTTTGTGCTTCAGTGATGTCAGTGGCGAGTTACAAACCGCCTGTTTGGGGTGGGCTGCACCCGCCCCTTTCCCTGGTGTATCGGGGCCTCAGTGTTTAGAGCAGCAGCCGCTGAGGCCCCGATCCGCCACTTTTCGGGCTGTGGGGAAGCGGCAAAAGGCCCCTTCCCCGCAGCCTCAAAAGGGGTGTCCCTGGGGCTTCAAGCCCCAAGGACACCCCGCGGCGGCGGGGAGGAGGAGAAAGGGGCTGCTTGGCCCCTTTCTCCTTTGGTCCGCTGGGTGCAGCCATCTGAATGCTGCGCCCAGCGGACCAAACCAGGAAGGAGCTCCGAAATGAAGCTCCTTCCTGCTCCGCGGAAAGGGCGCATTATGAGCCCTGGCGCGGAGCAAGGACGTCACGTCCTCGCCGCCCCGTATAGAGGCAGCGCAGTTGTGACGTCCTCATGGCGGCGGCCATGCGGAACGGCTGCTGCCATTTTGTGTGCGCGGAGCGCACACTAGGGTTAGGGGGTGCGGAAGCACTGGCCCTTTCTAACCCTAGTACGCGCTCTGCGCGTACTTTCGTGCCCGTCTGTAACAGGCCTATACTGTATTCTGTTCCACAGTCAACTATGAGCTTGCATCTTCATATAGAAAGGCAAGCAAATATGTCAGTTTTAAAAAGTAGTAGAGGATATGCTCTCTATAGTGAAGTAGAATTTCAGCAGTGTTATGATTCATATTTTTTATAAATACAGTTGGCCTTCCACATTTGTGGCTCTGACTTTTGCGGCTTTGGTTATTTGCAATTTTGATTCATATGTTCTCTTTAGGAATCTCAGGGTCTTCCAGCACAACTCCGCCAGAAGTTGACCATTGAATTGGGGTAGAAAATGCAGAGGTATCTAGAGAACACACTTTTCTAGATATCTGTAGGTCCTCCATGATTTCTTTTCATATGCTTTAGGACAGCTCTCTCCTATCTCCTGCTGGAAAATCTTTGAATTATTATGCCAGAAGTGCATGCCTCCAAGATCTTTTGACTGGCAACTTCCTAACTCTAATGTTTGAAGTAATGCTGCAGTTTCTGAACTTAGTGCATACGTGGAACAACAAAATCCTGTCAAGAAAGGGTGGCTATCCTCCTCCTCCTCCTCTAGAGTGCCATCACTATACATGGAGCTTTACCAAACAAAACAAACAAACAAACAAACAAAAAAACAACAAGAATAAAACAGTTCCCTACCCTCAGGTTTACAATCTAAAGAGGGGCCAAACAGACAGCTTGAGTAAAAAAAATGTGGCTACGTTAGTTTCAAAGAGGTTTGCCTCCTGTACTGTAGAAGAATATTGACTATCATGATTACATCACTACACAAGCATGCCGTTCGGCCAAGCTAATACTTAGAAAAGCTTTTATAAATAGCTGAATGTCATTCACACCTATTTAAATAAAGCATGCATTGCAGGGGTCTGGACAATATTGTTTTTGCTGACTTTTTATTATTTTACTGCCACTTTAAGAACAGTTAATCAGAACTCTGGGGAAAGGAAAAGACAGCTTTCTGGGCAGTTGATTTTGGTTTTCTCCAAAACTGTGACACCCCAGTTAGGCCTCTGCTGAACTACTAACTAGGTTATACTTATTAAAATTAAATTTACTTGAATCCTCCTGGATCAGAGTGTAACATTTGGTGAACCAGGCTAGACATTTTGAACTGAAAGGGCCTTACCCTATAAGAGACAAACCCACTAAAAGAGAAAGCACCATGTTACTAGAAAATCTCTCTGTAGATAATAACTATTTTGTTGTGTCAACTGCTTTCAAGTTGACCCTAACTCATAGCAACCCTGTGGATGAGACAACGGCAAGACTTTCTGTCCTCCACTGCTCAGTTTAGGTCCCGTAAATTCATACCCATGACCTCCCAATAGCACAAGTCTTTCTCTCTTTCTACTTCCCTCCACTTTTACTAGCATTATTATCTTTTCCAATGAGTCATGCCTTCTCATATGTCCGTCCAAGGTACAACAGCCCTAATTTGCTCATCTTCGGTTCCAGGTAGATTTCCGGCTTGATCTGTTCTAGGACCCATTTATTGGTCTTTTTGGCTGTCCATGGTATCCTCAGCACTCTTCTCTAGCACCATATTTCAAATGACTTGATTTTCTTCTTGTTCGCTTTCTTCACTGTCCAGATCTTGAATATATACATGGTGATGGGGAATACACTGGCTTGTATGATTCTAACTTTCATGCTCAATTGTATATCTTTACTCTTTAGAATTATTATAGTTCTTTCATGGTGGTCCTTCCTACTCATAGTCTTCTTCTGTTTTCTTGTCTATTGTCTCTTACCCTTCTGAAGATGGATTGGGGTCATAGCAGCCACATGCTGCAGGCTCAATCCGCCTTGAAGCCACCTGAAAAAGGAGCAGCAAAGATCTGCTTCTTTTTCAGGTGGCAAAAAGCCACCTTTTCCCATCCAGCTGCGGCCCCATGTCAGCTTCAGAATGGCCTGGGGGTGTGTGGCATGTAAACACTGTGGTGCCAGAGCGTTTCTATGTCTCTGACTGCTGCAGTGACTAATGATGTCATCATCAAGCAGCACTTTAAAAAGTTGCCTTGCCACCCCAAGAACCATCGCCTGCCTCTCCCAGAAAACCCCAGGGACCAGCAGAGAGACTGTGGAGGCCCAGGAGCCCAGCTGTTGGGGGCATGGCAGACAAGCAGCATTTTAAAAAGCTGCCTTGCCACCCCAAGAACCATCACCTGCCTCTCCCAGAAAACACCAGGGACCAGCAGAGACACTCTGAAGGCACAGGAGCCCAGCTGCTGAGGGTCCGGCAGACAAGCAGCACTTTAAAAAGCTGCTTTGCCACCCCAAGAACCATCACCTGTCTCTCCCAGAAAACACCAGGGACCAGCAGAGAGAATCTGGAGGCACAGGAGCCCAGTTGTCACCACCTCCTCCACACCCATGGTCCTAGATTACAATGTTTTAAGATTGTGTATTGTTTATATTGTTTTTAGGATTGGGATCGGTGATTGAGAATGGGGATTATTTTCTATTTTACTTGTTTTGTTCATTTATTGCTATGTAACTTGCTTTGTAAATTTTATTGCTGCTGTGAATTGATATGAATTTTTTGCTATTTATTGCTATTGTTTTGCTGGGGTGCCTAAGGCGGCCCTTTACCAGCCCAAAAAGGAGCAGATGTTTTCCACTCCTATTTGGGCTGGCGGCAGGTGGATTGGGGCCACAGTGTTTCCTGGCATGGCTCCAGGGCAAGCAGCTCTGGGCCTGTCCCAATCTGCCCTTTTGGGGCAGTCTGTTTCACCCCTTTGTTAACTGAGGTATGTACCACAACAGAGAAGGCACTATCATGCTATCATGGGCCCCATACAGACAGGGCAAAATAAAACTGCTTCGGGTCACTTTGGAGATATGCTGTTTAAATGATGCATGAGTCCTAAGAGTCTAGAAGCCACATCAAAGCCACGATCCAGTCCTAAGGACTGGAGCGCAGCTTTGGCACAGCTTCTGGACTCTTAATAATTAATAATTTAATTTGTTTTATTTATATACCGCTATTCCAGAGATCATAGCGGTGAACAGCAAGTAAGCTAATTTGCAAGTAAGCTAATTAGCCCCCAACAGTCTGGGTACTCATTTTAGCGACCTCGGAAGGATGCAAGCCTGAGTCGAGCTTGGGCCCTTTGCTGGTCTTGAACTCGCAACCTTGTGGTCTTTAGTAAATGGCTGCAGTACAGGCATTTAACCACTGCGCCACCAGGGCTCCATGTATCATTTAAACAGCATATCTCCAAAGTGATTCGAAGCAGATTTATTTTGTCCTGTCTGTATGGGGCCATGGTTTGAGTCTGTGAGTACTGAGGATGTGGACAAGCTCCTAGGTAGTGTGAAGAAGGGAACTTGCTTTCTCGATCCTTGACCTTCACGACTGGTTGTCCAAGGTGTAGATGCAACAATAATGCTTTTGAAACACATTGTTAATGCATCTCTTAGCGAGGACCAGTTTCCACCTTGTTTAAAAGAAGCGGTGGTAAGGCCGCTTCTGGAAAAAAACTCCCTAGACACTTTGGATAAGAATAACTATAGACCAGTCTCACATCTTCCATTTTTGAATAAGGTGACTGAGAGAGCTGTTGCTCGTCAAGTCCAAGTAGTTTTGGATAAAACCGATTATCTGGATCCATTTCAAACCGGCTTTAGGACAGGATATGGAGTTGAGAGAGCCATGGTTGCCTTAGTGGATGATCTTCACCTATCGACAGAGGAAGTGTGACCCTATTGGTACTTTTGGATCTCTCAATGGCTTTTGATACCATCGATCATGGCATCCTTCTGGAACGCCTGGGAGGGTTGGGAATTGGGGGCATGGCATTGCAGTGGTTCCAATCCTTCCTCTCAGGCAGATTCCAGGAGGGGATGCTCAGGACAGGTGCTCCTCAAAAAGAGAGCTTAAATTCGCCGTCCCTCAAGGCGCCATTCTGTCCACAATGTTATTTAATATATATATGAAGCCGCTGGGAGAGATCATTCGGAGACATGGGGCAGGGTGTTACCAGTATGCTGACGACACTCAGATATGCCTCTCCATGCCTCAGACTACAGTATTGACATCTCTCCTCTTAATGATTGTCTTAAGGCCGTAATGGACTGGATGAGGAAAAACAGACTGAAAATGAATTCAGACGACGGAGGTACTTGTTGTCACCCCCCCCCCCCCACACACACACAAATCCAGGTATAGAGATATGTCAACTGGTCCTAGATGGGGTCACACTTGGGAGTGCTCCTGGACTCATCACTTCAGATGTGAAATCAGATAAATGTGACGGTCAGGAGTGCTTGTTATCAGCTTCATCTGATATGCCAGCTGTGTCCTTTCCTGGAGCCGGGGGACCTGGAAACTGTGGTACATGCGCTGGTAACCTCACAACTCAACTTTTGTAATGTGCTCTACATGGGGCTACCCTTTGTGCCTAATCCGGAAACTTCAATTAGTTCAAAATATGGAGTCCTGATTAGTCACTAGGAAAGCGAGAGGTGACCATATAACAATTTTAAAATCTCTTCACTGGCTGCCCATTAGTTTCCAGACACAGTACAAGGTGTTGGTGATGACCTTTAAAGCCCTTCATGGCCTGGGTCCAGCCTATTTGTGGGATCGCCTTCTTCCATATAATCCACCCCATGCACTAAGGTCCTCTGGGAAAAAGTTACCGCAGCCACCAAAAACTAGACTGGCTGCGGTTATCCAGAGGACCTTTTCATCTGCCACTCCCAAACTGTGGAGTGACCTGTCAGAGCAGATCCAACATATCAGTAATCTTGATAGCTTTAAAAAGGCTATCAAGACAGATCTTTTCCAACAGGTCTTCCCTGAATAATTCACTCGGTCACCCCGCTGATATAGTTCATTAATATAGACTATTCACTGATTTTACCAAGATGCCCATTGTCCTGTTTCTTATTGTTTTAATGACTTAAAATTGTTTTTATTAATGTTATGTAGGATTTATTGTGATGTTGTTGGGGAGGGAGGGGATAGTAGGATTTTTATATTGGAGCCCTGGTGGTGCAGTTATTAAATGCCTGTACTGCAGCCACTCACTCAAAAACCATAAGACTGCGAGTTCAATACCACAAAAGGGCTCAAGCTCGACTCAGGCTTGCTTCCTTCCGAGGTTACTAAAATGAGTACCCAGATTGTTGGGGGCAATTAGCTTACAGTTGTAAACTGCTTAGACACTGCTAGTTCGGTATGAAATGGTACATAAATGAAGCTTTTTTATTTGTTTTTGTTTGTATATTGTATATATTTTATTATTGTTGTAAGCCGCCTTGATCCTATGGGAGAGGCAGGATAGAAACATTATTATTTCTATTAATATTATTTTGCATATCAAGAATACTTGAAGAAAAGCCTTTCCTGGAAGAATGCTCTATGGCAGTGATTCCCAAAGTGGGAATCTTGGGGGCAGCGGAAAGATCTAGGGGAACAGTGAAGTAAAAGGGGCAGCAGGGAGACCTTCAAAGTTCTGGCACACACAAAAGACAATGGAGCCATCAGCCTTTAGTGCCATAGTGGAGATGAGGCTTTAGAGCGCATGGCAATGGCGGAGAAGTGGCGGCAAAAAAGAATTGTCATATTTCGTACCCTGCATAAGCTATGTGAGTTTTCTAGAATCTGGATGGCAGGTTGGAGTTGCACTACTTCTTCTGTTTTCTTTTATCAGACAGGCTGAGAGAAGTGTAGCAGAAGAAACAATGTCTGGGGAACATCCGTCTCTGGGAAAAGAGGGGGACGAGCATCCAGGATTGATTCTTCAAAAGGTTCTTTTGCCTTATTTGCCTCTCTCCGACTGAGAGTCTTCCTCTGCCAGGGAGAAGCTTTTCCCTTTACATCCTGTTACCTCGGGAGCACCAATCAAGCATCTGGTTGAGTAGCCACAAGGATGGCATGGGCAGGAGGCTTCTCAGTCACTGCTCAGCCAGCTGCTTGCTAGCTGTTCCCAAAGTGACCAACTAACTGTCCAGTCACTGCTCAACCGGCTGCCTGGGCTCTGCCCCTTTGCACCCAGTCACCCTGGGAGCAGCAACTGAACAGTGACCCAGCTGGTCTTCCTTTTGCTGTAAGATCACGGTGGAAAAAAGGGAAAAGCAGGCCTGGGCTGCTGCCACTGCTGCATTCGCATGAGCGGCTGTGGAGGAGGTGGTGACAAGTTGGGGTGACTGAAGTAGACAACAATGTCTAGTTGGCTGCTCCACAAATAGTAGATCTAGTATCAAGAAATAGCCGTTGAGGGTGCTAGTGTTGTCACTCAAGAGGAAAGGGGATAATAGCCCCAAAAAGTTTGGGAACTACTGATAAATATATTGGGATCCTAAACCATTTAGGGCTTTAAAGGTAAGCACCAACATTTGAACTAGTCTCAGAAAGGAACAAGCAGCCATACAGCCCTTTCAGAAATTGTGTGATTCTACCTAACTATACTGGTTATAAACATGACCACTATATTTTATACTAACTGAATCTTGCAAAATATTTTCAAGGGCATTTCCACATTCAGCACATTACAGTAATTCAATAAGGATTTTCCTAGCATATGAACCTGTGTAATCAGTCTATCTCTGCTGAGGGACAGCAATAGCTGATATGGAGAAAGTGATTATTTGAAAACCTACCTGAGGGATACAGTCTGTGTATGCAAACATTGATTTAAAACGGTCATCCATGCTTATGTGATATAGGATACACATGGCCACTTGTTTATAATTTTCATTTCCTATGGAAAAAAAAGGAGAAAAGAACCATACAATATTGATAACCAAGACAAATCAATCATATTTTGAGACTAATTTGATACACATTTAATTAGATTTGAATACTCCTAAAAGATAACAGAAACCTGTGTTAGTCTGGATTGGTATGCAAAGTATCTCCTAGAACGTAATGTTCACTACAATCCACCTTCCATTGCCCTACGTGCCAGGGAAAAAAGCCCAGGATCCCTCACCTCATTTTCCAATTTCTTCCTTCATCCTGTTTCTTTCTTCTTTCTCCTGTGATAGTTCTCAGTGACAAATGACTGACAGCTTCCCACACCACATTTCTTCAGTAACTGCAGTGGCAGGAAAGTGTCTTCCCTAACCTGGAGGCCAGTCCAAAGAAGCTGCCTACTCCTAATTAGCAGGGAAATAGTGGGGAATTAGCAGTAATTCTGGGATAAATTAAAACTATGTTTCTCACACACACACAAAAAATCATCAACCAGGAAGCATTAGCAGTAGTTTCAATGTTAAATTAAGTAATAAAAATTGAAACCTACCTAATAATGCTGTGAGTTTTGGAAGAAGCCCAACTTGGACCATTTTATTTCTCAAGCTTGTGTCAAAGGAAAGGTTCAATAAAAGTCGCAGAGTAATGTTCTGCAGGTCTTCATGTTTACAGGGTACCATTTTTACTAGTTTGTCAACAATATCCATTTCAACCTGTTTGAGAAGTACGTAAAAGTAAGTATTTCAAATCCCCTGCTCCAAGGATTTAATAAAAACCAAGCAGTAGACAGAAGTATGCAAAAGCGTATTCTCCTCAAATACCACACTTAAGTTTCCTTGTAAACAATATCTGGCCAGAGCTTTCAATTGACTCATTGGTTAGCTCATTAAGGGGCTGTACAGACCAGCCATTAAGATCGACCCGGGGGCAGAGTTGGAGCGTGATGTCCACATGACGCATTCCTCAACTCTGCCCCCAGGCCAGCATGACACAGTGCACCGCACCACACAGCAGGCAGCATCATGGCACTTCTCTGGCACTGTGTCTACATGATGGAGCACCAAAGGAGTGCCGAACAGCCGTGGGGCTGCAGCTATGGTGCCCTTTCTGGGGTGCAAAAGGAGCGGCTTTTTGTGGCTTCTTTTTTGCACTGCAGCAAAGCGTGATTTGGGCTGTAGCATGTAGGTGCCGTGGTCCCGATCTGGTGCTAAAAAGGGCGGCTGTAGGCTGCCCCTTAGAGATGGTCTGTCGAGCCCCAAAGTTATTACAGTGCGTCCGCGTTATATGTGACTTAAATGGCTTTCAGCATATGCTGAAAGTCGCACCAGAAGAAGGCTCGGTGTGCCCCAGAAAGGGTAATTAATCTTTTGAATGGGGCTCGAGCATATGAGGAATTCTGTTACGTGGGGGAATCTGGAACGGATCCCAGCGTAAGAGAAGGGCCCACTGTAGATCACTTTCCCCAGTGATTTCACCTAACTTTTTAGATTCCCCAATTAATGCTCAAGTTTAAAATATGTTTCAGTGAATTAACTTTCTAGACTTTGTTAAGGGGATACCTCTCCCTCTTGTCATGTTCAGTGAACAGCAAGGTCTACTGCCTCAGAAAAAGAGATATCAGAACTGGAGGAAAGGCATTACATAGTTCTGTTATTAAGGAGATTAATCTGTCTTGGGATAGAAATCAGGGAGAGGACAGAGGAAGGAAGTTTCTGGAGCAAAATAGTTGAGTTTGTGGAACAAAGGTTTTAGAATGAAGAATGGAAAAGAAGAATAAAGTCTTAGAATAGAATGGGAATGAGTTCTAGTCAGCCACACAAATCACTATATCATGCTTGTTGTCTTTCTATTATATATTATTCTATAATACAGAAGGATTACATCCTATTAATTGCAGTGAGCTATAATGAATCTCTTTACAATTCTTTAGTGTGTTATTCACATAGTGCTAGATTCTTGAAAAACGTTTTTTTCAAACTGTTCTTACATTTCCTTTCTTTTTGGCTTCTCCTCATCTTCCTCCCTCTCTCTCTACCTAACTTATCCATTCTGTTTTTTTAATTCTCCTCATCCTTTATCCACTGCCTTTAAATTATACAGTTAAGATGAGTATAGAGAAGATTGTGCTTGTCAGATACCTGATCACTAAAACTATAGGTACAATAGAGATTTCTGTGTTATATATGCAAAATCTGTACTCTATTATATTTTGCAGGCGATAACTTTTGACTGGAAGAGAGAAGACAGAAAGGATGGAGATACAATGGGACAAAACTAGCAAAATACATTTCAACAGGGGTAAGTATAAGGGGTCACATCTAAGCAAGAAAAATGAAAGGCATAAATATGGGATTGGTGACATCTGCAAAAAGCCAATGCAATCCTAGGCTGCATCAGGACCAGCATAGTGTCCAGATCAAGGGAAGTAGCAGTGCCACTATTTTGCTTCGGTCAGACCTCACCTGAAATACTGTGTCTAGTATGAAGCTCTACAGTTCAAGAAAGGACATTGACAAACTGGAATGGTTTCAGAGAAGGGCAACAAAGATGATCAGATGTCTGTAAAGCAAACCTTATGAGAAATAACTGAGGGATCTGGATATGTTTAACTTGGAGAGGTGACATGATAGCTATCTTTAAATATGAGGGGAGAAGAGATGTCATGTAGAATATGGAACAGGCATGTACAGAGACTAGAACACAAACCAATGGATTCTAATTACAAGTAAAGAGAT
>NC_056525.1:128960050-128964316 GCF_019175285.1 Sceloporus undulatus | reverse complement strand
TCTATCTATCTATCTATCTATCTATCTATCTATCTATCTATCTATCTATCTATCTATCTATCTATCTATCATAGCCTGCCATTCTCCCTAAACATGATCCAAGGCAGCTCACACACCTAAACATTACAATTTCTTTACTTTTAAGAGCTGTAACAGTGGAATAGACTGTCTTGGTGTCTTTGGAGGTCAAAAGAGAGGTTGGATGGGTATCTTTCAGGAATGATTTAATTCTGTATAAGTGCATGGCCAAGTGGGTGCACCAGATGGCCCTTGTGTTCCCTTTCCATTCTAAGATTCTATGACTCCATTATTCTTTTATTAAGCTGTGCTGAAAAATATCTTAGATATGCTCAAACCATTTCTGAGTAAGAATTCTCCACCCTTGATTCTTGTATACTTGTAGGTAACCACTTGTTGCTGAACTTGCAGTGGATCCTTCAACTGAAATAAATCCCTCCTTTTTAACCTTTAAAAAACAAGGCATTTGTAGAGCGCTGGTGTGGGTGCAAACAAGAAAGCTATATGAATGAATGACAAATCTGATTGAAGAGATTATGAGAACCCATGCTTTGGGACATTTCCAAATCTGAGTTTCCAGATGTGCTGAACTCATTACTGCTAGGCAACAACCATATTATGAGCTTTGTAGTTCTTTGTAGTGGGAGAAAATTCCAGGTTGGAAGAATACTTTTTGAAGGAGCTACTAACAAAGTACACTCTCCTAAAATCAACAGCAACAACTTCTGCACCACTGTCTATAAATTCCTAATGTTTTAATCTATGGATTAACCATAATTGAACAATTCCAAATATTAGTAGTTATACTAGTAAACTAAGTTTCCAGTTTCTAATGTTTAACATTATTGAATTTATTTTCAAAAATAAGGTTTCAACCTCTGCCTTTTGCTGAAAGTTTGCTGAAACTACATAAACAACACGTAAGCCGCCTTGAGTCCCTATATTGGGAGGAAGGTAGGATATAGGAAAATAATAATAATAATAATAACAACAACAACAACAACAACAACAAAGCCTAGCTATATTTGGTACTTGGAAGAGTTTGTGTTTTAGTGGTAATAGAGGTTCCAGGAATATAATTTAAGTGTTAATAACCATGAAGTCATCAAAAGCACTGCAGAAAAAGAATGGGGGTAGAAATGGTTTGCCATTCTATAAGCACTGTGTTATTCTATAACTACATGTGTTAGGCAGCAAGATGTCATTCTTCTTTAATTTAAAATATGTAAGACATTCATGTTGAAAAGCCTATTTTTTTAAATGCCAAAATGATTTTAAAGATAATTATAAATGTTGTATTCTGAAGATTTACCAGCAGTATCATTTCCATGTATCATATTTTCCATATAAACCAAAAGGACATTTGCTCATGACTGGCAGCAAAATTAGCTTTCTCAACTTCTCAGTGATATTTATATGTGTCAATACTTTATATTCTGTCAGATCAGATTTAATCACACATCTACAGACCCCTTCAAAATCAGTGGGTACTTAAATTAGTTATGACTAAATCCCATTAATTCTAATGTTTCCTCAATAATACGTCTGGATCCAGTTTATAGTCTAGTCATGTGCCTAAGTATGTCTGTTTCTATCATTCAAAGGCAAAATGAAAAGATTACGATTTCTATATCCTCCCTAGTAAAAAATTAGAAGCTGTAAAATGATATGTGCTGATCACACTAACTAAATACAAGGGCTGGGGGAGGAGATAGCAGCCCATAGGTCTCTATTCAGCTCCAGCCCTAGTTCCTGAAGCCTCGGCTAACAAAGGTGTTTTTGTGTGGGTGTTTAGCTGGGGAGTTTAATGGTGACTTCCAGAGTTCTCCTCAGTGCTTAGCTAAAATGACAGAACATGATTAATGAGGGAATTGCTGCAGTTACCTACAACTGATGTGGTATGTTTGTCTTTCTCCCAGAGGATGTGGGTAGCTATACCTTCACCAACTGCAAGAGCACTGGTGGCGCAGTGGTTAAGTGCCTGTACTGCAGCCACTCACTCAAAACCATAAGGTTGCGAGTTCAATACCAGCGAAAGGGCTCAAGCTTGACTCAGGCTTGCATCCTTCCGAGGTCACTAAAGTGAGTACCCAGATTGTCAGGGGAAATTAGTAAACCACTTAGACACTGTTAGTTCAGTATGAAGCAACATAATGAAGCTGTTTGTTTTGGTAATCCTGTTGGAAAAGAAGTTCTAATGGCTGGAGGCATGGGTATCTACACTTCAGCATATTTGAGAGCAAGAGATTTTCTTGGACTGAGCAGAAAGAACTGTCCTGGATAGGAAACACATAGGGGATGTTTCTGGGGAGGAGGTTGGTTCATAGAATCATAGAGTTGGAAGAGACCACTAGGGCCATCCAATCCAATCCCCTGCCATGCAGGAAATCCAAATCAAAGCATCCCCGACAGATGGCCATCCAGCCTCTGCTTAAAGACCTCCAAAGAAGGAGACTGTATCACCCTCCGAGGGAGTGCGTTCCACTGTCAAACAGCCCTTACTGTCAGGAAGTTCCTCCTAATGTTGAATCTCTTTTCCTGTAGCTTACATCCATTGTTCCGGGTCCTGTTCTCTGGAGCAGCAGAAAATAAGCTTGCTCCCTCCTCAACATGACATCCTTTCAAATATTTAAACAGGGCTATCATATCACCTCTTAACCTTCTTTTCTCCAGGCTAAACATCCCCAGCTCCCTAAGTCGTTCCTGATATGACATGGTTTCCAGACCCTTCACCATTTTAGACGCCCTCCTTTGGACACGCTCCAGTTTCTCAATGTCCTTTTTGAATTGTTGTGCCCAGAACTGGACAAAATATTCCAGGTGGGGCCTGACCAAAGCAGAATACAGTGACACTATTACTTCTCTTGATCTAGACACTATACTTTTATTGATGCAGCCTAAAATTGCATTGGCCTTTTTAGCTGCTGAATCACACTGTTCACTCATGTTCAACTTGTGGTCTACTTGGACTCCTAGATCCCTTTCACACGTAGTTTCGTTCAGCCAGGTGTCACCCATCCTATATTTGCGATTTTTATTTTTCCGCCCTAAGTGCAATACCTTACATTTCTCTGTGTTGAATTTCATTTTGTTAGCTTTGGCCCAGCTTTCTAGTCTATTATTGGGTTCTTCTTTTTTTCCCTTTTTGAAGATGGGGACAACATTTGCCCTCCTCCAGTCTGCTGGGATTTCTCCTGTTTTCCAGGAGTTTTCAAAGATTATTGCCAATGGCTCCGATATTACATTTGCCAGTTCTTTTAATACCCCTGGATGGAGTTCATCTGGTCCTGGAGACTTAAATTCATTTAGATTAACAAAGTATTCCTCTACTATCTCTTTACTTATTCTGTGCTGAAATTCCCCTATTCTGTCCGCTGCTCCATTATCCTCAGGTTGAGCACCTTTTTTCCTTTTCTGAGAAGACTGAGGCAAAGAAGGTATTGAGTAATTCTGCCTTTTCTCTGTTCCCTGTTAACATTTTGCCATCTTCTCGACGCAGTGGCCCTACCATTTCCTTCTTCTTACATTTGCTGCAGACATATCCAAAAAAGCCCTTTTTGTTGTTCTTAACCTCTCTAGCAAGTCTGAGTTCATTCTGTGCTTTAGCTTTTCTGACTTTACCCCTACACATGCCTGCTATTTCTTTGAATTCCTTTTTTGTGATTTCCCCCTTTTTCCATTTCTTATACATGCTCCGTTTAAAAGTTAGCTCAGTTGAAAGTTCCTTAGTGATCCATCCTGGTTTCTTGAGACACCTCCCATTTTTCTTTCTCACTGGAACTGTTTGAAATTCTGCGTTCAGTATCTCTCTTTTGAGAAAGTCCCATCCGTTCTGAACTCCTTTATCTTTTAGTATTTCTGACCATGCGATCACCCTCAATACTTCTCTAAGTTTACTGAAATTCGCTCTCCTAAAGTCTAGAATGTGTGTCTGACTATCCCTGGCTTCTCCTTTCCACTGTATAACGAACTCCACGAGAACATGGTCACTTCCACCTAACGATCCCACCACTTGTACCCCATTAACCAAGTCATCCTTGTTGGTTAGGATCAGATCTAAAATAGCCTTTTCCACATTTTGGACAATGAAATTGTCTTCCAGGCAAGTGAGGCATTTGCTAGACCTTGAGGATTTTGCTGAGTTTGACTTCCAACAAATATCAGGATAGTTGAAGTCGCCCATCACTACTACATCTCTCCTTTCTGAGTGTGTGGTCATCTGTTCTAGAAAGGCATCATCCAATTCCT
>NC_056525.1:128944199-128955050 GCF_019175285.1 Sceloporus undulatus | reverse complement strand
CCCCCTTGTGACTCACAGATGTGACTCACAGAAGCTCCTCCCCTTCAGCAATGAGCACACGGTCTCAAGCACACGGTCTCAAAATGGCTGCCAAGCAGCTCCTCTCCTTCTCCTCTCTCTGGCCGGACTGCTGAGGGTACAGGAACTGTGGTTTCTGGACCTGACAAGATGTCTTGGGTGTGTTGTCTTCCTGGATCAAAAGTCTGTAATGCAACAGAGAGGCTGACAAATCTTGTCAAGCCTACTGACCGTTACCTTCCTTTAGACCTGTGAGGGAACCAATGATACTGAAAGGCAAGAATATCATCAGGGATTATGAGGCTCATAAAAGAGCTGGATGTACAGGTTGTCATCTTTTACCAGTTGAAGGGCATGATCCAGAAAGAGAGAGGAAAATAGATGTGACTGACTGGCTCCGCTGACGGTGCCACCAACAACTATTTGGATTCTTGGACCATGGCCTGTGGTTTCAGAAGAGGAGACTTTCTGGCAAGGGATGAGTTTCACCTTTCATCAGTTGGCAGAAATGTTTTTGCCAGAAGTCTCAAAAATTTGATCGGAAGGTCTTTAACCTGAATTACAGTCATCCCTCAGTATCTGCAGGGGGATCTGTTCCAAAATCTGCTCAATTCCCATTAACCCCAATGGTGATGCGTGGATGCAGCCGCCATTGGGGACAATGGGACAAGTCCTACATCGCTCCTCCCTCCCTGACCTCCTTCCTCCCGTTGTGAGGCTTCCTTGGGCTTAGCTTTGGGGATGGAGGCTGGAGCCCCATTAGCTGCAGGGAGTCAGTGCCGGTGCAGGGGCTTGAGGGTGGAGGCTCTGAGACCTGAGACCCAAGGCCCTGTGCCAGCTCCCTGTGGCCGACAGGGTTCCAGCCTCCTCCCCCAAAGCCAAGCCCAGGGCAGAAGCCTTGCAGGGGGAGGAAGGAGGGAAGGATGGGGGTGGTGGTGGGGTGGGGGGAGCGAATGGAAGGAATTTTAGCTAGGGAAGGAAGGGTGATAAACCCTCCCTCCCTTACCTCATTCCTGCCTTTCCTCCTTCCTTTTTCTCTCCTTCATTCCATCCTTCCATTCTTCCCTCCTTCCTTCTCCTGCAAGGCTTCTGCCCTGGGCTTGGCTCTGGGGGCCCTGTTGGCTGCAGGGAGCTGGCACAGAGGCTTGGGTCTCAAAGCCTCCGCCCCCAACCCCGTGCTCCTGCACCAGTGCAAGACTCCCTGCTGCTGATGGGCCTCCAGCCTCCGCCCCCAAAGCTAAGCTCAGGGAAGCCTCGCAGGGGGGAGGGAGGGAGGGAGGGAGGGAGGGAGGACTTGTCGCATTGTCTCCAATGGCATTGCAGCTGCATGTATGCACCGCCATTGGGGAAAGCACAGGCTTGCCATCCGTGGGTGCTTGAATTTGCACATGGAAAGTACGTGGATAAGGAGGGCCCACTGTATGTGTGGGAGGGAGACGGTATTCTGGAGGGTTCGAGATAATAGTCAAATGTTAGAGAGAGAAGACGACAAATAGTGCAAGAACCAAACAGTGGGAGCTTTGAAAAAGCTTTTCAAACTTGAAACTGAAACATGGTGGGATGAGTCTCATGATTGGAAAGTAGCACTAGAGGAGTATAGCCTTTTAAAGCAAAATAGTCTAAACAGGAAGGAGGTGGGAGTAGCAATAAATGTCAAGGATGTTTACCTCTGTAAAGAGATCCAGGGCTTAAAACATGGAAACCATCTAGATAATAATTAAAGGAGAAGGAAACAACGGCAATGTTATTGTGGGAGTCTATTACAGACCCCCAAATCAGACTAAGAAACAGATGATCACCCACTCAGAAAGGAAAGATGTAATAGTGATGGGTGATTTTAACTAGCCTCCTATTTTCTGGAAGTCAAACTCAGCCAAAAATATAAGGTCCAGCAAATTCCTCACTTGCCTGGCAGACAATTTCATTCTCCAAAAGGTAGAAGAGTCAATAAGGGGATCAGCTATTTTAGATCTGATCCTAGCCTGCAGGGCAGACCTGGTTAATGGCATGGAAGTAGTGGGATACTTTGGTGGAAGCAATAACGTTCTTCTGGAGTTTGTTATACAGTGTAAAGAAGAAACCAAGCACAGTCAGACATGCAGACTAGACTTCTCATGGTCAGAAATAGTAAAAGAGAAGGGAGTTGAGAACAGGAGAGAGTTTCTCAAAAAGAAGATATTGAAGGCACAAATTCAAACAATTCCAATGAGGAGGTAAGATGGGAGGTGTTTCAAGAAACCAGGATGGATGACTAAAGAACTTTCAACTGATCTAGGTTTTAAAAGGGACCTGTATAAGAAATGGAAAAGGGGAAAAATCACCAAAGAGGAATTCAAACAAACAGCTAACATTTGTAGGGGGACAGTCAGAAAAGCTAAAGTGCAGAATGATCAAAGGCTTGCTAGAGATTTTAAGAACAATAAAATTTGCCCCCCCCCCGTTTTGTCCATATCAAAAGGAAGAAGGAAATGGTAGGGCCACTGCATGGAGAAGATGGCAAATGCTAACAGGGGACATAGAAAAGGCAGAACTACTGAACACCTTCTTTGTCTCAGTCTTCTCACAAGAGAGAAACAGTACACAATCTGAGGAAAATGGAGCAGAGAATGCAGTAGGGGAAATGTAGCACAAAATAAGTAAAAAGGTATTACAGGAATACCTGGTTAATCTAAATGAATTCAAGTCTCCAGGTCCAGGAGTATTAAAATAACTGTCCTACGTAATCTCAGAGCCACTGGCAATAATCTTTGAGAATTCCTGGAGAACAGGATAAGTCCCAGAAGACTGGAAGAGGGCAAATATTGTCTCCATTTTCAACAAGGGGAAAAAAAGGACCCAAACAATTCCCACCTGGTTAGCTAGCTTGACATGGAAAGATTCTAGAACAGATCATTAAACACCAGTCTGTAAGAACTTATATAGGAATGCCATGATCACTAAAAGACAGCATTGGTTTCTCAAAAACAAGTCATGCCAGACAAATTAGATCTCTTTTTTTGATAAATTACCATCTTAGTAGATGAAGGGAACACTGTGAATATAGCATACTTTGATTTTAGTAAGGCCTTTGACAAGGTCCCCCCACGATATCCTTGCAAAAAAGCTAGTAAGATGTGAGTTAGACAATGCAAATGTTACGTGGATTTGTAATTGTTTGACTGACCAAACCAACAGGCTGCTCACCAATGGCTCCTCTTCATCCTGGAGAGACGTGGCCAGTTGTTTGTCATATGGTTCTGTTCTAGGCCCAATGCTATTCAACATTATTATCAATGACTTGGATGAAAGAATAGAGGGCCTGATTATCAAATTTGGAGATGACACCAAATTAGGAGTAGTAGTTAATACCCCAGAGGACAAGATCAAAAACCAAAATGACATTAATAAGACTAGAAAGCTGGGCCAAAACTAACAAAATGAATTTCAACAGGGAGAAATGTAGGATACTGTACTTCAGCAATTAAATAAAATGCACAAATATAGGATGGGTGACACGTGGCTTGACAACTGTAAATCTGAAAGAGATCTAGGAACGCTAGTATACCACAAGTTGTCAGGGTCTCCTACTATATGTTCCTCTGCCATGGATTGTTGGTAGCACAGTCGACCCTCCATATCCACAGATTCAACCATACACTGGCTGAAAATATTTTAAAATATATATAAATGCCCAAAAGCAAACTTTGCTTTTGCTATTTTATATAATATGCCATTGGGTAAATGGGACTTGAGCAACCACCAATTTTGGTATCCATGGGGTGGTCCTGGAACAAAACCCTGTTGATACCAAGGGCCCACTGTATTTTGTATATAATTCTAGTGAATGTTGTGGTTATTTGAAATATGTAGTTGTTTGAAATAGTTTTAGGAGATTATCCCACTACCAACTTTTTTCCCAGTCCGGGCACAGGCCGAGACTGGGTTGGGAACATGTGCTACGTTACAGCTCCATGCCCAGATCATTAACATCCCATCCTTCTCCCATCCCTGGCTAAAAATGCTTTTTTTCTCATCATGGGAGCCATTCCGATCGGGGACGGGATGGTAACGATCTGGGCATAGAGCTGTGTGGTAGCACATCTTTCCAACCGGGTCTCAGCCTATGCCTAGATTGGGGAAAAGGGCAATGTAATATAATCTCCTTTGTTTTAATGCTGCACTGAGGCTGGGAAAGGTGGCAAGCCTAATGGTGAGAAGGAAACAGGCACAGGATGTTACTGGAACTTCAAGGTCGCTCTCCTGGGAAAGAATGTGAAGGCAGGGTGTGTGCGCGAGATATGAAGGGGTTGTATCAATGTAGTTGGGTGTTTTAAGCCTGTTCTGGAAAACATCTGTCTACAGTTTTTTGTGGGCTATGTGGCCGTGTTCTGGAAGAGTTTATTCCTGACATTTCATGAAGTGGGTTGGACAATGACTAGAGTGCGACTGGCATGACACTCGACTCTTATCTGACAGAACTCGTCATAGGAATTTCTTCGTACCTATAGAGAGACAATAAAGGCAGCGCAGAGATCTTTCTCCTCTGCACGTATTGCATCTGCGGAGTCCCATCGAGCAGAGCTGTTTGGGGTGGTAAGGGAACTGACACAGGATCCACCTGTGCAGAACCCTTTGCTTAACCTAACAACGACCTGCTGTGATGCTTTTAACAACTACTTTACAGATAAAATCTCTCAGATAAGAGCCGACCTGGATGCTGGGATTGCTGCAGAATTGACTGATGAGGTGTCCAGTGAACCCGTTGTTGAGGTTAAACTGGATCGGTTTGAGTTTGTGAATACCGATGACGTGGATAAGATCCTTGGAAATGTGAAGAAGATGACATGTCCCCTCGATCCCTGCCCATCATGGCTGGCCGCACAGGGGGGTGATGCCTTGATGGCATTTCTTAGAGATATCATCAATGCATCCCTTAGGGAAGGTTGTGTTCCAACTTGCTTAAAGCAGGCAGTTGTTAGACCGCTCCTGAAAAAACCTTCGCTGCACCCCCTGGATATGAAGAACTGTATCCCATCTTCCATTTTTGAGCAAGGTGATCGAGAGGGATGTCGCCCTTCAACTCCAAGTCATCTTGGAGGAAACCGATTATCTAGACCCATTTCAAACTGGCTTCAGGACAGGATATGGGGTGGAGACTGCCATGGTTGCTCTGGCTGACAATCTTTGTCTAGGCATTGACAGAGGAAGCGTGACCCTGTTGGTGCTTCTAGACCTCTCAGTGACCTTCGATACAATAGATCACGACATCCTCTTGGAACGTCTGGGAGAGTTAGGAATCGGTGGCATTGTATTCCAGTGGTTCCGGTCCTTCCTCTCAGGTAGATTCCAGAGGATGATGCTCAGGGAGAGTCACTCCTTGAAAACAGAGCTTAAATGTGGCGTCCCTCAAGGCGCCATACTGTCCCCGATGCTATTCAACATTTATATGAAGCCGCTGGGAGAAATCATTCGCAGACATGGGGCAGGGTGTTATCAGTACGCTGATGACACCCAAATATATTTCTCCATGTCCTGATCACCAGCTATGACAACAGATGGCATTTCTCCCCTCAATCAGTGTCTTGAAGCGGTAATGGGCTGGATGAGGAAAAACAAGCTGAATCCAGACAAAACGGAGGTATTTACAGTAGGGGCCCCCAAACCAGGTATAGGGTTGCAACCTCCAGTCCTAGATGGGGTCACTCTCTCCACAAAGGACTGTGTTCGCAGTCTGGGGGATGCTCCTAGATCCATCACTTAACATGAGAAATCAGGTGAATGTGACGATCAGGAGCACCTGTTATCAGCTTCGGTTGATATGCCAGCTGCACCCTTTCCTGGAAGTAAAGGACCTAGAAACTGTTGTACATTCACTGGTAACTTCACAACTTGATTTCTGTAATGTGCTCTACATGGGGCTACCCTTGTGCCTAGTCCGGAAACTTCAACTGGTGCAAAATATGGCAGCCAGGCTGGTCGCCAGAAAAACTAGGAGTGACCGAATAACACCCGTTCTAAAATCTCTTCACTGGCTACTTTTGGTTTCTGGGCACAGTACAAGGTGTTGGTTATAACCTTTAAAGCCCTACATGGCTTGGGCCCGACCTATTTGAGGGATCGCCTGCTCTCATATAATCCGCCCCGCACACTCAGGTCCTCTGGGAGGAATCTATTGCAGCCTTTAAAAACCGGACTAACTGTTACCTCCCAGAGGGCCTTCTCTGCAATTGCTCCCAAACTATGGAACGACAAGAGCCGTCAAATTGCCAGCTTAGACAGCTTTTAAAAAGCTGTCAAGACGGATCTCTTCCGGCAGGCCTTTCCTGAATAAAAAGTGCCCAGCCACAGAATGTTCTGCCAAGACTGCTCTGAATGACAATTTGAAAATTGATTCAAAGTGCATCAAACTTCTATGAATTTCGTTTCCCTATTATGTTCAATTTCTCTACTCTCTACTCCCAGCACACTCATAGGAACAAAGCTGCTTTGGAGTGACACTATGAGGTGCATTTGAGGCATACAATCAGGTTTTAGAAAATGTATTTTTCACGTTATCTACCACCATGATTCCAGAGCTATACAGTGAAGTGGACAACTGTAAAAGTCTTATTCTTTTTTGGAAGAGTTCAGAAATGGAAACCAAATAACTACGTATGCAAAAATTCTGTTTCTCTAGAATAGGGATGGCCAACTGTGGAAAGCATCAACTTCCTAGGAGACCTTGGAGGGCCTCATCCTCCACTACATGATATAATGACCAGGTTCTGCCTTCTAACACCCTCTAGGGTAATGGAGGTCACTTTCACCATGTTTTATGGGGCCCACTGCCCGTTTGGGGGGCCAGGAGAGGCTTTTTTTTAATAATGGGAGAGAGAAAAGCCATGTCCTGTTCCACCAAAAAAAAAAAAAAAAAAAAAAAAAAAAAAAAAAAAAGACTGGGGGGGGGGGTGAGGGGGGGGGGGGGGGGAGTTGGAGAAAACACCCTCTATGCTCACCAAAGGGTACTTGGGAGGACAAAACAATGAGGGGATGGGGATTGTACAAGAAACCTCAGTGCCTGGGAGCCTCAACAATAGTGCGTGTGCCCAGCAGGCTTAGGTTTCCCCAGCCCTGTTCTAGAATAATGTTAAGAGGCATGTTCCTGTATCAACATATGAAGCTGATGTATATCAGGTGAGATCACTGGCATAATCTACCATGCTTGGCTCTGGCTTTTCAGTATCTTAGGCAAATAGCACTGCACCTTACAAACGGAAGTAAGAAGGAATGAATCCTTGTTTCTTTTGAACAAAAGAAATGCAATGTACCACTTAATTATGACTTTTCTCCATGGAGCATATGATAAAGTAAAGGCACTGATGCATTGTAAGCTATGTGAGCTAATGCTACATCAGATGAAAGCCACACAAAGATGTAGATTCATTTACAAGCTGATAACAGAGAATAAATCTTTTGGCCTTTCAGTGGGTATCTTCCTTAATATAATAATGCTTCCTTAGAGTGGTACAAAACATACCATATCATTTTTGTTTTCCATAAAAATGCTGAGTTTCTTCAGAAATGACACTACGAGTATCAGCAATTCAAAGTTATCCCGGTCCAGAGCTTTCACTAACATGCGGACAATATTCTTGTTTCTCATCTTCAGCTCAGTACGAGTGTCCTCTGCCAGATTCAGCAACAAATAAAGAGCAACTGGTACATTAAGAATGAGAAAAAAAAATCACACTGAGAAAATGAAAAAGCAAAAGCCATCTATTTTATAATCAGATGAGATATTCCCCAGTCTCTTTACCCATTATTTAAAAAGATCCCATCCTCTTTAGGGGAATATTGGGGATCAAACTACTCTCATTCTAATATTAATTGTTATTACTACTAATGTAACTATTAACAATAATTTATATCCTTTCCGGATACAAATACATCCAGGGCAGCTTATAACAGACAGACAGAAAGATATATATATATATATATATATAGAGAGAGAGAGAGAGAGAGAGAGAGAGAGAAAGGGAGGGAGAGAGGGAGGGCGGGCAATAAAATTATAGTCAGTATTAAAATATGACCATCTATAAGGATCCATCTTGCAAGAGAGAACTGATGGTTTCTCTCATATGATGGACATACGAGAGAAACTGGAGCAGAGAAATCTTGCCAGAGTAGTTGCCTGACACATTCTTGCCTTCTTTGCCTGTCTGCCTGCCTCTCTCATTTGATTAGTATTGATATGTAGTGTCACATTTCACTAATGTACCCCCATTCTTAAACAGCTGTTAGATCTGCTGTTCTTCGTGTGGTTGCTAGCTGCTGTCTGATCTTTATATTCACCATATGATGTGCTTTTCAGACACCTGCTTTATGTTACCTGAAAGTAAAAGCCCCACTTTCAAATGAAAAAAAAATGTGAAAAATTGCTAAACTAAGATGAACATATGAAGAGAATATCATTTCTGAGTAACACAACTAGTTCTATTGTTCAGAGTGATGATATATACAATCACTGATCCTTTTCTACAATTTTCCATTAAAAATGAGAAAGTAGCCATTCTACACATTCATCACTTGAGAACTAGGAGTTTGTACCTCGAAGCAGCTGCTCTTGCTTGACAACCAGCCCCTGGTACTTCTTAAAGGCTTTTTCATATTCTTTTTTCAGGATTTGATTATCAGGATCTTCGTCAAGTGAATTTTTGGAGTTAAGGATGTGTTCAATATGAAGGGTTGGGGGGGGGGGTGGTCTTGAGATATCTGTCACTGCTGACACAGCATTCCCCAGAGTTACTTCACCAGGGATGACACCCTGGCACTGGTGGCAGGAGATGCTAGTACTTGAAAAGTCCAATGCAGCCACCTAGAATGTCACAATGCATGAGAACATGGACACTGAAATGGCAGCAGGAGGCAGGATCCAGAGAGGCAGCAGTGAGTTCAAAAGGGAGGAAGAACAGAGAGGAAGATATGGAAGGGGAAAGAAGGAAAGGATACCAGGAGAAGGAGAGTGGATGGAGTGGCCAAGAAGAATGGAAGTGAAGATGAGGAAGGTGGTGAAAAAAGCAGTTTAGGCTCAGTAGAGACCCTTTTTTATAGGAATGGAAAAAACAAGAACAAATGAACTTCAAATAGTCAAGTAAAAGCAGATCATGCTAACTGAATGCTGAGAGACAGGGATAGGACAGAGCACCATGAAAGGCATCTGGATAAAAATTAAAGGTGAAAGAAACAGCAGAGATGTTATTGTGGGAGTCTACTACAGACCATCAAGTCAGACTGAGGAATTGGATGATGCCTTTCTAGAAGAGATGGCCACATACTCAGAAAGGAGACATGTAGTAGTGATGGGCAATTTCAACTATCCTAATATCTCCTGGAAGTCAAACTCAGCCAAAAGTTCCTCACTTATCTGGCAGACAATTTCATTCTTCAAAAGGTGTAGAAGGCTACAAGGGGATCAGCTATTTTAGCTCTCATCCTAGCCAGTAGTGATAACCCAGTTAATGGTGTGGAAGTGGCAGGATTCTTTGGTGGGAGTGATCACATTCTCTTGGAGTTTGTTATACAGTGGAAAGGGAAAGACAAGCATAGTCAGACATGCATACTAGACTTTAGGAAAGCTGATTTCAGTAAATTTAGGGAAATACTGGGGGTGATCCCATGGTCAGGAAAAGTAGAAGAGAAGGGAGTTCAGGATGGATGTAAGTTTCTCAAAAGGGAGATACTGAAGGCACAATTTCAAACCGTTTCAAGGAAGAGAAAAAATGGGAGATGTCTCAAGAAACCAGGATGGATAACTAAAGAACTTTCAACTGAGCTAAGTTTTAAAAGGGACATGTATAAGAAATGGAAAAAGGGGAAAATCACAAAAGAGGAATTCAAAGAAATTGCTAGCACGTGTAGGGGAAAACATAGAAAAGTACAGAATGAGCTCAGGCTTGCTAGAAAGATTAAGAACAATAAAAAGGGGTTTTAGGGTTATGTCCATAGCAAGAGGAAGAAAAAGGAAATGGAAGGGCCACTGCATGTAGAAAATGGTGAAATTGTAACAGGGGACAGAGAAAAGGCAGAATTTCTCAACACCTTCTTTGGGTCAGTCTTCTCACACAGGAGAAATGGTACTCAATCTGAGGAAAATGGAGCAGAGGATGCACTAGGGGAAATGGGGCCCAAAATAAATAAAGAGTTAGTACAGGAATACCTGGTTAATCTAAATGAATTCAAGTCTCCAGGACTTGATATCGAAGGGTATTAAAAGAAATGGGTGAAGTAATCTCAGAGCCACTGGCAATAATCTTTGAGAATTCCTGGAGAGGTCCCAGCAGACTGAAGGGCAAGTGTTGTCCCCATCTTGAGAAAGGGGAATAAAGAGGAATAACAGGTTGCTTACCTGTAACTGTGGTTCTTCGAGTGCTCATCACACAATAGGGGTTTGCGCCTGCACATAATAGGGGTTTGCATCTTCCGAGCTGACAGCATTACACTCAGATGAGCCCTTCCTAATTTTTCACAAGTAGAAAGTGGTCCTCTAAGGTGATATCTCCTTTCCACCTTTCTCAGGACATTGTGTTGCCCGCATTCTAGCCAGAGCCTTCCACGCCTCAGGAAAAGATTGTGCATACACTTGATGTTTGCCATGCTTTGGCGTTTTATTTTCAATGTTCTACTGAGTTCAGGTTGACCACTAAATTGTTTGTTATGGTGGTCCTAGGAAAGGCCACCCTGTTTCTTCTCAAAAAGGATTGCCCAGACCCCAAGTCAGACGGAGGAATTGGATGATATCTTTCTAGAACAGATGACCACACAGTCAGAAAAGAGAGATGTAGTAGTGATGGGCGACTTCAACTATCCTGATATTTG